>NW_013665941.1:243383-262253 GCF_000517525.1 Limulus polyphemus | reverse complement strand
GCGGCATATCTAATGGATCTATGACATAATCTTCCAGCCAGAAGTTTACCCGTCGCGGCATATCTAATGGATCTATGATATAATCTTCCAGCCAGAAGTTTACCCGTCGCGGCATATCTAATGGATCTGTGATATAATCTTCCAGCTAGAAGTTTACCCGTCGCGGCATATCTAATGGATCTGTGATATAATCTTCCAGGCCAGAAGTTTACCCGTCGCGGCATATCTAATGGATCTATGATATAATCTTCCAGCCAGAAGTTTACCCGTCGCAGCATATCTAATAGATCTATGACATAATCTTCCAGCCAGAAGTGTACCTGTCGCGGCATATCGAACGGTCGGGAATTCGCCATGAACTAAATATAAGGGTACTAAACATGTCGCCTTTTGCGCCACAGCTCGTACATGCCACCAGATTAGCATACGCATATCGTTCTTATAAAGTTAGATTAACCTTCTGTAAGTGCTGTATTTGTTTCCCAACAATGTACTGCCTAAACGTCTACTTTCGACTGTAAACAAACCTTTATTTTTTCATAGTGGTTTTAAGTCTTTCAATCTTACAATATTTTACCTTCTAATACCGAAATCTGTTTAACTGATTTACGCGTAATCGTTACTTTCTCAACCTTTAATATTGCATAATAGGGGGGAAAAAAAAGGCTTCCCAAAACTCTTTGTAATGAATGATCATCAAATTACTTGTGAAAAGGCCAAATAAAGCCACTCTGTATTCTTGATATATTTCTCTAAAAGTTACATTTTATAAATCTAGACACAAAAATTAGGAGCTAAATTCTGGCACTAAATAAGTACCTCCCTCTTTAAAAGGTATGGATTGGTACCATTAATATAATAACTAGCATGTGTTTTGGCTAATCAGTAATTGGAACTACGTTTATTTTAAATACAAACAAAAATAAACCAATTTTATCTTAAAAACGTGTAAAATTATCAACAAATATCTCTCCAAAGCAGACTACGAAAAAACGTTCGTTACAAAAAGCACAATTGAAAGAGTCAGATTCTGGAGAGTTGTATAGCAAGATGACTCTCGCAGTTTGCGAGTGATGATCGTCAGTGTCGTATTTTCGTTATTTCTGACAAACAAAGGCAGTCTGTTGTTCCGACACTTACATCCTTCTGTGACTATCCACTACGATTCCCCTACTTATCTTTCAACAACTGTTATGAAATCCTTACAAATCTATGCGCGCTAAATGAATATGAAATCTACTCCTATGTGCATAACTTTACATACAGACTAAAAGTATATAAAGTACCTATTTATAATCTGAGAAAATGTTTCGTAGAATAAAAACAATGTACGCGCTCAAATCCCAATGTTTTGTTTTTGGAATCTTATACTCTCGCAGTAAATTCAGTACAATATCAATGAACATCAATATGTTTCCCGTCATTTCTTTTTTTTTTTTCAACCATCTTCACTTTTTTTTAAGATAACAAAAAATAAAAGCTTGTAAAATCTTTATTTTTAAGTAAACTTTCTGTCTGTTTGTTTCTAATTATGCACAAAGCTACACAATGGGCTATCTGTGCTCTGCCCACCACGGGTATCGAAACCCGGTTTCTAGCGTTGTAAATCCGTAGACATACCGCTGTGCCACTGGGGGGCCAAACTTTCTGTCAAAATATAATACATTCCTACTGGAATCGCTTTGAATTTTTATAGCTCTGTATGTTTACCGTCTTTTTTCAGTTTTTTTCTTTCTTTTTTCAACCATCTTCATTTTTTAAGGAACGAAAATAAAGGCATGTAAAATCTTTCATTTTTAAGTAAATATTCTGTCAAAATAGAATACAATCCTAATGAAATCGCTCTGAATTTTTAAAGCTTTGTCGGCTTTCAAGGAACACAATAAAATCTATTTATATTTTAAACACAAAATATTCACGAACTGTGGGTTTTCTGTAAAGCATAAAACAGTTTTAAACGAATTGTGCCGAGAGGAATGGTTAGATTGCATCATTTGTAGGTGCAATAAAGGGCCCCCCAGTAGCAGATACCCGTGGTGGAAAGAGCACAGATAGCTCATTGTGTAGCTTTGTGCTTAATTACAAACAAACAAGCTATAGTAAGTTTATTTACGGTTACATAACTTCAATAAGTAAAACTATGCCTGATTAAGGACTTCAGGTCCCGGGGCAAATTTTGTTGGAAGAGGGGCCTCAGAAATGAGCTTCATAAATAAGTTAACTACAGTTCAATACTATTTATTAACTACAGTTTGAGCAATACACAAACACACGCGATGGGTAGATAATATATCAAATACTAAATATAATATTTATAATAAATATAAAAGAATGACAACGAATTTTTAGTTAAATGGCCAAGTATGTTTTTGTAATTGAATAAGCTGTAAGGACACGTTATTGAAAAATTACAAAATGAAATACTAAAATCGTTGTTGCCATAGTGATACAACTGCAAACATATATTTTTCAAGGGTTTTTGTTTCTCTATTAATCTGTCTCCCTTAAAACTGGCGCTTGTCGTGGCCATGTGATTAGGGTGTTCGACTCACAATCTGCGGGTTGCGGGTTCTAATCTCCGTCCCACCAAACATGCTTGCCCTTCCAGCCGAGGAACTTTATAATGTGACAGTCAATCCCACTATTCGTTAGTAAAAAAGTAGCCAAAGAGTTGAAGGTGGGTGGTGATGACTAGTTGCCTTCCCTCTAGTCTTTCACTACTAAATTAGGGACGCCTAGCGCAATTCAAAACAAACAAACAAACCCAAACTCTTAATTTGGTCCTGTCTGTCAGTAACTAAGCATACTTGTACTAGGCTTCGGTGAGACGTCATTACTATCTTTCAGGTGGTGTCATGTATAGTCTTCATTTATCGAAACAGTTTTATTAAAATTGAACGTGTAGTCTTATATACACCAACTGATAATTCTATGACACGATTAAGCACTTTACTGAAAGTTAATTCTGAAAATATGTTTTTGAAAAGAGTAATATTTTTTTACAACTAAAATGACTATTAAAGTAGTTCGTGTAAAATAGAAGATTAAAGCAAGCCTATAACTAAAGAAAACTAGACATATGCTACCTATGATTTCACAGCTCCAGGCCTACACTGTAGGTAAAAGAAATATTTTAGTGTCAACCAAATGCTGTGCGTGCTATCCTAATGGCCGAAGATGTTCATGATGTTAGAAAAACACATAGGTTCAAGAAGTCTTAATAGAAATGAGTAAAAACCCGAGCGCTATCGAAAGGTGGACCTTTCTTCTTCAGGGGTAAACTGGGAATCAGTTTACCTTTGAAAAAGAAAGCTCCACCTTTCGAAAGCGCTCGGATTATAGGTTTTTTTTACTCATTTCTATGCAAATTTGGTTTTGTGTTTACTTTTAGGTAATACATAAGAAATACGTGTGTGTATAGAGAGCTAGATGGATATACACAGCTATTTCCGCTATACGAGCCTGATCTAACAAGTTTAATTTCTTTTGATTTTTCCCTGTTACATTTTAAAGTTCTAATTAAAACAAGTGTCATAAGAATTCAGTCAGTTACCTATTTGCTACAGTATAGTAAATTACAATGCACAATTACTAAGAAATCAAACTCCTGGGGCTCTGCGTCAGCTTCTCCTTGTAATCTGCTTTTGATTGTATGACTAAAAAAATAAAATAAAGTTAACTTGAGACAACAGTATTAAAGCTATGATATTGTTGTTCTGTATGCATATTTTGTTGTTTGTTGCATGTCAAATTATCGGCATCCATTTGTATGTAAAACTTGTTCGTTCAAGGATAGTAGTATTAAATTTAGGTGTTTCTTTATCTTTTCCAAGTATTCCAGGTGCATCAGCAGAGAACTTATCATCAATAGAGAAACAAGATGAGCTCTATACATCAACACATTATCACAAGGAGATTTAAAACAGGGAACGCAGAAGACGTTAGAATTTGTTAGAGAAAAACAAAAGCAAAGAAAGTCATTAAATTGTAGTTTTGAAGAAGTGAAGTGTTAAGTAAATCTAATGAATTTTCGCTTAAGGCCTGTTGTTCACAGCGGAGTTCTTCAATCACTGTGTTCAGTAATACGATAACGCCCAACAATTGTAAAACAGGATTGCACTTCATTACGAGCAGCTAACAATGTGTAAGACTTAGAAATTACTTCATCAATTAGATTACGCAGCGGCCTGCACGCTCTAGTTGGGAGCCTCATAACCCTTCTAGTACAATAGTGTGAGGCTACACCACAGAAAGGGGCTATCTAAATATCTCACTACTGATAGTAAAGGCTTAACACGTTGGCCGATAGGTAATTGGCAATTACACGCAAGGATAGGCCCAGCAAAATTCTCCCAGACAGTATGAACAAAACTAATTCCTTGCAGATAATGTCATTTCGTTTTCATTTCTCTACGTCGGTCCGGCGGGGATGAAGGGTTAGACACGCGAAAAATGTGTGGCGAAGGACGTAGTGAATACCACAGACATACAATCACGGGGCTATAACTTCTTCACCATCTAGCTTAGTGGAATCATAACAGGCAGAACAAAAATGCATTCGTTGAGACATATATATATATATATATATACATACCGGAAATTTTCTATTATGCTCAATCTTGCCTGAAAAACGTGGTTTCTTTTCTATCCTGTTTTCAATAAATTTTAGATGTCTAGTACCAGAAACGTAATTACATTGTACTTTCAATTTAATTTGAAGTTGCTTGTCAACTCGTGCACATAAAATTTGATTTTTTTTATGTATTTAAATATCTACATGAACCACACACACTTGAGGATATATATAAACAAACAGACAGACAAATTTCAGAAATGTTAAATTCACGTATATCTTTTGAGTGACACGGAATCAAAAGACGTAATCTGACCAACCTAGTTGTTAAACTGGTAATAGACATTAAACAACAAATGACTTTTATCGTTGATCGTGTCGTTGCTCCTGGTTGATCTAGGACCACAAGAGGAATATTGGGTCGTATAACCTAAGCCTTCAAAACCATCAACACCCGCATCACTGGACCCTGGAGTATGAGGAAGACGGGATGAACGGCCTGGGAGTTGTTGGAATCGAAGACAACACACTAGGTGAATATACAAACGACCGGAGCTGTAATGAAGCGGGCCTAACTAATATACATATAGAGCTAGATATACGCAGCTCAACTGAATAACTCGGCTAGGATTATTACAAACTTACAGCCCGTTTTAGGACTAGCGTTGCTCTCATGGGAGCTAATAAATTGGTCTTTATGAAAAGCAGAATTCTTCTCAACTCTACACTATATTGTACACAGCTTCGGAGAAAACTTTCCTATTCAGGGTGTAGTAGTAAAAGGATTACAAAATAAAACCAACAGCACATCAACTTGTCTTGATGTTCGTAGCGCAGTACACGTGGGAACGGTAAATTCTTACCTTAGGTTTTATAGGCTTAGAGAAGTCAACCGAACGGAGCTGTAAATCAAGTACGTTAAAACACTGTTAGCGAAACTGTAATTAGGCTGCAAGTTTATAACAGTTCAGTTTCTCTCATTGGTCTACACTGTCAAAGTCAAACTCTGGAGTAAAACAACCGCACTGTGGTGTTTTTCAAAATTTTCATTCTTCTGCTTAGAGAAAAGCGCGAACTTGATCTATTATTTGTTTTGCTTCGAGCTTCAGAAAAACTATTTCATTAACTAAGTTCGGTTATGGTAATACTAGGAAAATATGGACTAAAATACAGGCTTTTTGAGACTTGTATTCAAGCAACAAGTACGGTTTTTAAAGTACGTTTAACATTATAAACCCGCTATGATTTTGAAGATCGAGAGCTACTAACATTAGAATATTAAAGAACATTGTGGTTACAGTGAATGTCAATTTAATCCAGTGTAATTGTTAGTCAAAACCAATAACTGACAATGACTTAAAGCTATTATGATAGAGAATATGACCGCTGCCCATTACTGCAATATATATATTGGGTTGGCAGGGGTTATGTTACATCACGGACTGTTTTTTGGTTTATCTGTGGACATTTTTCTAAAAATGAGCTTAAGGAATTTGACCAAATCAGGTAGAAAGAATAAAGGTCAGACATACACAAACCAATCTCTTTGTTTGGATAGTAGCAGTTCAGAGTCCAACGTTATTCAGTATATCTGATATGAAGGTGTAGTGCGACTTCCTTTTAAATATCGTGATGTCGGAAGATGCATATTAATTTTATCTCGTAGTCTGGCGCTTTAAGAGTTAAAAGCCACGCAATAATTTGAAAACACATTTAAACCTATCATTAGAAATAGGTCTATGTTTTTTCAATGACATACAGGATATACCAAATTAGTTTATAACGAAACAGGTTAAATGGCATGTATCGTGAAAGAAGCTTGTGTACACGTGACTTGTATCAAATTTTCCAGACGAAGATCTTTCTTGGTTATCTTACGTACTGTTATCTACTAAGAGACGTGAACGACTTTTGTCATTTATCTTCATGCTCATAGATTATCATCTGTTACAAAATTCTGCACATTACTTAGCACAGCTAGGGTACAATTTGTTGCAAATCTCTTTCTGGATGGTCCTGATTCCTCAAGTTGATCCATATTTCCTTGTGTTCCAATGCCACTAAGTACAAAGAATATCCTGTCTTGGAAATTATAAAAACCCAATCTAACTAGACCTTTATTATTTGAGTGTATGAATGAGTTATATAACATTTCCAAAAGCGATCAGTTTTCGGTGGCATCACACTACCTAGCAAACGGCAAACAATATTAAAATGTAGTTTTGATACATTCTGTTCCACCGTGTGACTTGCGATTTACATATTTTAAATCGTTTTACCATAACGTAATGAACCCCTCTGTATATGATGAAGCAACTATTATGGTTAACAGCTAAAACAAACGTAAGATGTGTTAAATTCTCACTTTCAAAACTTCATAGTGATTTTTTTTCAATCTGGCCAGACTTATCTAACAAACACTTTAGTTTGCTCCACCGTTTTGAATGCCATAGCGTAGATTTATATCTAATAGTAGCTCAGATGCCATGTAAAAACACATTCGGACAACAGCAGCTAAAAACAATAAGAATTATAAGGGAAAGGTTCATACATTTTGAATTTGAAAACATTATTTGAACGCAATCAATCAATTAAACACGTATTCTACATGGTGATATTTTACTGTGAGACAATAAGTTATTCATTTCTATGCCTTTTACAGATGCAGATAAAACACTTTTTACAGGGGACAAATGAGTATAGTTACATTTGAAACTCAAGGGATGGTTTAAAATTTTTGAAAGAAAGGGAAATTCTTCTCTCTATGAAACTTTTCAGAGATATAGTGAGATTTTAATTCATTTCCCAGGGCCGTAGAAAGCAGTAAGGGCAGTCAGGCCATGGCCTGACCACTTTTTCATGGCATGTATAGCTACAGCGTATGTATTAAAACTTGTTTCATTTAATTCAATACATTATGTTGTGTGTATGCAGTATTTGTAGTTAAAATGGCTCGAATTTTTCAAATATTTATTGGGGGAGCATGCCCCCAGACCCCCCCTAGAAATGGGATGCTTTGCATGCTGGTAGTGTGCTTTGCACACATTGTATGTCACATTGTTTAGCTGGTGCAATGGCTTGACCACTCCATAATTACTTCCTATGGCAATGTTTCTGGTATTTTATGTGTCGTGTATCGGTTCGGTTAGAAAATATTTCGACTCGTTTTTATTATTTAAGCTCAGCAAATTTTTTCAAAGATGTAAATTGTATGAAAAAGGTACGAATATAAGCTCAACATTTGTTTCTAAAAACTAAGATAAAAAATAAAATCACAATAGCTTTTCGGCCAAGGCTTTGTGTCTTGCATGGCCATCCAACCTAATTAGTTCTGGTACTAAGCAATTGTTATATAGACACAATGCCTGCGGTCGAGATTTTTTGCTCTTCATAGAGGGAAACCGTGTGGGGCCAGTCAAGAAAGTTTTGTTAAAAACTGTTGCCAGTCTTACTGTGATGTAATGTAACACAAACTACCGATCACATTGTTGCCAGTCTTATTGTGATGTAATGTAACACAAACTACCGATCACATTGTTGCCAGTCTTACTGTGATATAATGTAACACAAGCTACCGATCAATCTTCGCAAGCGTAAGACGTTATATACTATGCTAAGTTACATCATGTAATTGACCAATATAAATAGCATTTCGGCCAAGGCTTTCTGTGTTGCATGCCCAGCCGACCCGATGAGTTCTGGTATTGTTATTCTTATATAAGGACAGTAAAGAATATTTGTTAAACTTATCATCAGTCTTATTGGAATGTTATCCTGCACAAACGACAGCGATCGATATATCACAGATCTTCGGCATAAGGCGTTATATATCATTAGAACCGAAAGAACAGCTTATTCTCCTAATACTATATGCAGCACAATAATGTGTACATGATTAAAAATTACCCTTGTTGTAATGAGCTCCTTTTAGTGACAAAATCGTACTTACTTTTTTGTTGGTAAAGTTGTTATTATATCAACAGTATATACGTTAATGAGCGTCAAACCTATGTATACGATGAGTATGTGACTTTCAGTTCATAAACACATAAGTTCAGTAACCACTAGGCTGCGCTCAGCTCCTTTAAGATCATATTTATGTTTCTATTGGAATGGTAACGTTTATGTACGATTGCCATGCTTTTATGACGTGTTTTTATAAGATGATGTTTTATATAACCAATTTATTCTAGGTATTTGGATAAAATACATTCTGCTGTAGAAATCCTAAGAAAATTAATCGTTAATGTTCGTTATTTCTTTCAAATAGTACGTAATTTCTCCAAATAATTAATACAAGAAACTGGTCTGTTATTTAGAGCATAGAATATATTTCAAAGAGTTACTTCCGTCATTATTCTTATACAGTTTAACTTCATATTGCTTCAACTGGCAATATAAAATCTCATCTCCCTGAGATACAAACTATAGCTATGTCTGGGTAACTTTAAGCCTATCATTCTACTAGTAGATTATTCATCCAATAATATCTGTTTCTTCTTCCTTTTCTGTTTAAGCTAGGTTTAAAAGACAAAACCAGAAGTATATAGGGAAACTGGCGACCACATTAGATTGGTAACTCCCTCTGAGGTTTGAATGGATACATGAAAATAACCTATTTCGTCCAGTTGGTATATATGTGTGTAATTGCTAGATGTGAAGGATTTTCTTTTGATTATATCATACTTGTGGTCGGAACAGATCAACCAGATCTTTAACAAGGTTTCTCTTTAAAATGTGTTTTTTTTTCTATAATATCTTCTTTATAGAAAACTAGAAACTGATACTTAGTGTATGTATGAAATATGTTTTTAGATTGAAGGCTAAGCTCTATTGGTTTTCGTGATCATATAGAGAGCTCAGTATCCAATACTATTAAAACAAAACGATTTTGTCGCTCGATATGCGCAATCTTTTTATCTATACAATAATCTGATTCGTATACAGTGAAGGATTTAGGAAAAATCCTAACTGAACGTATCAGAATTTTAACAAAAAAAAGTTACTGTTTCTACCATAGCTGGAAAGAAGTGTTTCATGAACGAAACAGGAAGAACAAAATACGAAGGGAAAAAAAACGAAAAATGACAGAAAAAACGAATAAATGATAAAAAGAAATTGAAACCTAGGTACGAATGATGTATAGAATAAATACTGAGCGACTACATATATATATATATATATGTGCCTGATACGATTTAAAAACAACAAGGCAACATTAGCCCCATAAATTTGAAGGTGTGTGCTTCTTACAATGCACTTGAGTAATCCATGTTTGTTTGTAATTAAGCAAAAAGCTACAGAATGGGCTATCTGTGCTCTGCCCACCACGAGTATCGAAACACGGTTTCTAGCGTATTAAGTCCGCAGACATACCGCTGTGCCACTGGGGGCTCGATATAATGAACAAATATAATAGACATAATTAACCATTGCCGAGTTGTTTCTACGTTATTTATCGATAATTATTCATTTTAGTCAGTTGTTAAGCTGACATTTCAATTTTAAAAACTGTCTGTTACGTCTACATGCACAAAAATTGGTTGTCACATGTACATATACAAAAATAACAGATAGTTTTTGTACATGTAGATGTAACAGCATCTACATGTACAAAACCTATCTGTTACATCTACATGTACAAAAACTATCTGTTACATCTACATGTACAAAACCTATCTGTTACATCTACATGTTCACCGGAACATCCGTATTATAACTCGATAGTCTAGAAGGTCTCCTAGCATGCAGACTAGAACAAATCTGGTGTTATATAAGTAATAGTTATTATGGCATTATACGCCGTTTAAAATTTGCGAATGAACATGGCGTTTATCAAACTCCACAAAAAGTAGATTATCGAGGTTAATTCCGATTAATTTGAGCGCCAAAAAATTGGAACATCATGTTATTTCCTGAGTCACTGAGCGTCTCATCCACGAAGTTACAAACCTCATGGGACCAATGAGGGGGTGAACCATTATTTTGGAAGATTACATACGTCAGTCACAGAAGGTTCTAGATTTCGATACCGAACTTACACGCGTGTCACACTCTCAAATTTCACGTATAGCAAGCAATACCCTCCTGTACCTTCCTCTCAAATGATATTTAATGGCTCTCAGTTACCAGGTAATATTATGACATTTTGAAACCGAGGACATATCTTATATATGTATCCTATACATTTAAAACTCACAATTTTTAGAAGTGTCCATGAACTAAGTTGACAGCATAATAAGCCATATCAATGTGAAAGCTTTGGTTATTCTTTGAAATAAAAGATCTGTCTTTGAATCTTAATGTCAAACACTCCAAGACACTTAAATGTAAAATTGATTCTATCTACATTATCCATGTTAAGATATTTTTAAAGGTTTATATATATATACATAAATATATGACGGCTTATCCTATTAAATATAACAGCTCTTTTATAACCGTGTCTACAATATTTGGTATATCTGTTTATGAATTGAAAGAGTCACGGATGTTCATAATTTTTGATATTTCGGATTATCTTTCTTCCCGCTACAAGCTCGAAAACTACAAGTTATATTACATAAGCTCTTCACCTAATATACCCCGATTCTCAACTTAAAACAGTTTACAAAAACAGTCAAGTTTTCATATTACTTCTGGCAGCATCTATATGTTACGTTGGAAGATTTAGATGCCTGGCCTAACATTCTTTTGAAAATAAGGAACGTTTTTACACCTCTAGACTACTTTTCTTTGGTAATATCAGTTCTTATAGTAGTATATGAGAATAAATATATAACTAAGCAGTCATGAGTCTAAGTTCTCCATTCTTTTAATTTGTGTTTGCTAGCAAGATCATGATAACCGAAATCAATTAATTTTGCATATAAATAATATCCCAAAAATTATGACGAATCACTAATTCACTCCCATTTTTCAAGAAAGAACGCAACCTGCAGAACAACGAATTCCGTTGCTCTGAATGACAACAGTTTACATGTATACACCTTTCCTAAACGCATGCTAAAAACCGTGAATCCTAAAAAATACGTGTATTTAAATAGAAGGAAAGGTCCATAAAACTAGATAATTCAGTTGTTCTCAAGGTATTAGTAGTTATTATTATTATTATTAACAAATACACGGGAAAATGCAAAAAAGTCAAAACTGAAAATACAAAAATGGTTCTAAAACTGTAAGGGGTAAATGTATTTACCAAAATACAGGTCGAATTCTGACGAACCCTCTGATACAGGAAAGCGAAACTAAAAATAACACAACAAACCTTTCTTCATGATTAAGCTGTGTATACATGATCACTGAATATGTTTAACATTATAGATATTCAGAGTATCCAGCATTGATAATTTAAATATCCCCAAACGATAAAAGAAAAAATTATATCATAAAATAGGACAGCATCTTGAATATAGGGTTCACTATTAACCACCCCACATACTATATATATATATTATGTCTTCTCATATGTCAACAAATGACCTTATATGGTACACAAAAAAAACGTAAAAGAGGGGAAAGCAATATAACAGGTGACAAGAAGAGGAGAAAAACTGTCACACACAAAAAGAGAAAATATAAATACAAACCTATGTAAAACAAAGACAGTTCAGTGATCTAAGAGCAAAACACGAAAATAAACGATGCAGTAAAATGCCCAGAATGAATAAAATAAATGGTATTAAAAAGTATGAACACAGAGAAAATTTAATTATAAGAACTTAGCATGTGAAGCATACAGTCAACGTCTGCAAAATCTGAAAATTTCTCAAGCATTGATTGTATTCACTTTAGTAAGAAAGAAGAGTGACAGAAAGAATAAAACGAATAAAAGTGAAAGATAAACTAACAGAAACACGTCAATTCCATGCTGTAGCAAATAACAGAAAATGAGAAAGAGAAAACTCGCAAGTAATTTAAAACACTTACACAGAAGAGCTGATCAGATTTACCTTGTTATAAACTCTCAATAGAAAGGAACCGACGCCCTTCTTAATGGCCTTTTCCTAAGGCAGGTCTTGTTAAAATGCAAATCTCTCCACGGGGATGACGAGAAGCATCAGGCAACAAAAACAGAAGCGAGTTTAGGGCTTCATTCTAACAACTCGTTGCTTTCTTTAGGGCTGTAATTGTCACCAAGAACGTGAATGCACGGTGAATGGCGTAACGTTTGTATGTATAAACAGGCCTATCTAAATATCTAAAAGAAGCTGTGCTACACTATTACTTAGGATTAAAGTCCTAAATGGCGTGAGCCCAGTCTCATTATTGAAAATGTCAGAGGGTAAGCGTGTATATAAGAATGAAAAGCGAAGATTAGCATATTTTTTTTTCATTTGATTTCTCTTTTGAATTAGGGTGAAACATCTTTTTTTTATAAACTTATTTAAAAGGAAAATAGGGAGTAAATCATTAAAAATGTGGCAAAAAAAAAGACTGGCAGTCACCCCCTAAAAATATTTGAAATCTTTGATTCGCTGGTCTGCATTGATAACTGTGATGTTTCCGGGTAAGGACCTTTTGAAGTCCTATCATGGTTGAAACATTTATAAAAGTCTGCTTAAATTTGGGGTTTGTTTGCTTGCTTTTTCTTCATTTAACCAAAACTCAAACATTAAGAGATTGTCCTAGAAATTTAACCCTGCACGTTTCTATTCAATTGAAACCAAAAATCCTGTTTGAGTCAATTCTGTACGAGTGCGAGACTCAATGCTTCTTTACAGAGGATTATTCGCACTTTATTCTTACACGAAATTCCATTGTGTAGCTTTGCGCTTAACAACAAACAAACAAATAAGCACTGGCATGTCACTGCAGATAGAAGCCATGACCCCACTGGTGAAGTGTTTAGCACCTATATATTTAATAGTTCATGATGAATACTTATGGCCATTCGACAGTGCAATGCCACCAGCATAGCCTTATTACTGGAAGAATATGCCGTAGCCCTTTCCTATCGGTGAATGACATATATATTTGCACATCAAGATTGTTAAACGATGCAATGTAAGGACATACAATTTCGAAGAAAGTCTCCATCAGTGCTCTCTTGGACCGTCATACAAATAATGTAACGTTACACTAACTCATTTAGATATTCACAACCAGTGGATATATGAGATGAAGTACCTCTATATAAATATATATATATTTCTTTGCAGGCTTTTGCAGCATGGTTATGATGAAAAAAAATATATCACTTACGCGATCTGAAACGTCATCCTTAAGGCGCGCTTACCTCATTATACAATAACTTTGCAAGACACACACAAAACGTCGATGAATATCTCACGTGATGCCTTCGTTGACTCCATGACATCAATATTGTTAAGTGTAACAAACAACAGTCAGTTCTTTATGCTGTTTAATATGACGGAAATGTTTATTAATAAATACAGCCACAAGGCTATTATTTGTGAAGTTTCTTGATCTAAGTAGTTTAGAAGTTAGGTGTAGTTCACACGAAAATAAAACAAGTTTATGACTCTTCTCTGGTGATTTAGGAAATACCTATATAAAGAAAATAATGCCTGTATTGAAGTTCGTACAATAGTATAAAAAAATTTTGAATTTTAAAATGAAGTAGGGATCCTGCTATAAAAGTAATGAAACAAGAATTAAAACCACAATCACAAACTTATATAATTTAATCTTTACTCTATGCACTTATCTGTAGGCCAAAGTAAGGATTACATTTTACAAATTTGTGATTGTGGTGTTAATTCTCATTTCATTATTTGTTATAACAGGATCCCTACTTCATTTTAAAATTCATAATTTTTAATACTGTTGTTTGTTTGCTTTTTATGTTATACCTGTATGAAGTATATACTTTATCTTTAGAAACTGTCGCGTGTCGATCAATCGACATGTAGTGCCATCTGTTGGGTTGAATTAGGTTGAAAAGATATATAAGCACGTGCATGTTATGTTTACCATTTATATTATATCTGTATATATGGATTTTTATTGGAATATCAAAACCGAATACCCACAGATCAGTCAAGTAAGCTGGAGAAATCCTGTAACAATAGTCCTAGCCGTCTAGGCGCTAGCCCTGCTGACGTGATCAGGTAGGTAAGTTTGTTTGTTTTGAATTTCGCGCAAAGCTACGCGAGGACTATCTGCGCTAACCGTCACTAATTTAGCAGTGAAAGACAAAAGGGAAGGGAGTTAGTCATCGCCACACACCGCCAACTCTTGGGCTACTCTTTTACCAATGAATACTGGGATTGTCCATCACATTATAGCGCCCCCACGGCTGAAAGGGCGAGCATGTTTGGTGTGACGGGAATTCGAACCAGCAACCCTCAGATTGCGAGTGAAGCACCCTAACCACCTAGCCATTTCCGGGCCAGATAGGTGGTAGACAAAAAGTTGATGTTTTAGAAATTTTTGAATTGTTATACATGAAGTGTTAGTGACCTTTCTTAGCGTATTGTTAGTATATATGCGCGTAATATATCGTAACCAATACTTTGAATGGTCAGTTTTTCGCTTAGGAATTCCATAGGGTGGTTTTTCGGCGCGTAAATTATTTGGAATCCTTGACGATCTCTACTATTACGTACTACCGTACTTCAAAATAAATAACGGCAAAAGAAAGCATTAATGTCAAATAGCAACGTTAATTGGTTTGTAGGTTTCGCGCAAAGCTACACGAAGGCTACCTACGCTACCCTTCCCTTATTCTAAAGTGATAGACTAAAGGGAATGCTACTAGTCAACACCATCCACCGCTAAATCTCAGGGTACTGTTGTCAGACCGAATAGTGGGATTAGCTTGTTTTCCATAATAACCAGAGTATACAGTAATATAATATCCAGCTACAATACGGATAATAAAGATACTGCTGCTGTTTATGTTTCCTGCTCCTTTTTGATTTACACCATTTACTTCCGGTTTATACTAGGGTTAGAATAAGCCCTTAAGCCTGAATTAGAGAAGTATTTCATAAGTTAGATATTTTTAGGATATTTCTTACTTCTTGATGTACAATATAGTTTTCCGTAGAAACAAAATTCAAGATTATTATTAAATCTAATGCATTAAATGTACCAAATTCTGAGAGTAGAAATCTTGACCACATCTCTACTCTGAAATAGGTTGAACAAGAATTGACACGACTGCTACACCTCCTCACTTCCGATCCCCTTTCCCTGTCTTACAACAACCGTCTTGGAGAATGAACGCTAGTGAAAATCCTCGCAGAGATTTTGCTGATGTTTAGCCAATTTGTGCGTGTTTTCCAAGTTTTTAAGTGAAAAAAGATGAAGGGTGCAGTACCCTTAAAATAACCTACAAAACATTTAAGGTAAGATATTAAGTGCATTGCAATAGCTTCAAAAAGAAAGCCCATTATGGACTGAGAGTTTACTTTTATTTGTAGACTTTCATCGGATCTGTCAGGCTTTCACCAAGGGCAGAGCTGGGTATGCAGTTTGCCACTCAAAAAATTAACCAATTTGCACATCTACTTAATTAAGTAAGTTGTGTGAGAATTAACCGTAATCGATCATTCAAACTTCCGTAACTGAAGAAGGCCTTTGGTGAGTTCATGTGTGATATTTATTTTAATTACAAATTGAAATCAGCATACTTAGTCATACCTCGATAAGGACATTGCTTCACTTTCCAAATACTTTAATAAAGAATGTTTTCTTTGTACAAAAAGTGAGAACTCAAAATATTAATGTTTCAAAAAAAACGATTATAAAAGCGATTGAAAACAAGTCATGAAACTATCAGACTGTTACTGCATAAACTAAGACGTATGATTGTAACGTTTACGTAATCATGAAAAAAATACTTCATCTGCTAAATTTTACTAAAGGCTACAAACAGATATGCGTGACCACTTTACATACTTTACACACGAAAATGGTAATGAAAGATAAGGTGCTACTAGCAGCTCGGGTAAACATTTTACAAAGTAAAATACAGAGAAATCATACAACTAAGTAACCCCTTATATCATTTCAGGAAATGTGGAAGACATTTGTAAAATGTTAATCTAACTATGTTTCTCTCTTTTAGAATAATTCCAAAATCTGTAAATATCATCTTGTATATATATTGCGAACCGTGGTGTCTGTCCGAGCGTTCGTCTGTTTCCCGTTTGAAAAGGTGCGCCCGCATGCAAAACTCAACATTCACTTTTAAAATGACGGGAGCACAGGAATGAATAATGTTGATGGCAAATTTTATTTCGCAAGCAGGATATTATATACTAAAATGTTAGGAATTAATCATATTATCATTCACATTTCAAAATGTGATGTAATGTAAAAAATAAAAATTTTTATTGTTGAGCGGCTCTTAGCATAACTGAAATGCTCAACAATTACTTTTCGCGTGGGGGGTTAAAGTAGTTCAGATATTTGGCTCTGAGTGAAACCAAGAGTGCAGCATAATTAACCTTTTTAATTAAAAGTCCATGAAATAATTTAAATTCATAGATTAACTTAAACTTTCCCGTCACTGGGGACGGGTACTTTTGCTTGTTTAATATCAGAAACAAAGCCACAAAAACATTTTCCCGAAATTTTAACAAAGTAATATTTAGAAGATTTCTTGATGTTGCTATTTTTCAGCCTGAACGGCATCTTATTCGGTTTAGCCCACTTAGTCGACAGGTGCTTTTAAGTGGTGCCCTCTCTCTGGTCAACAGTTCTAAATTAAAGACGGCTATGGCCGAACCTTAGTTTTCTGACCAGAGAGAGAGCACCATTTAGAAACATCCGCCGACTAAGTGCTTACTCTTAAGCGAACGTCACAATTATAACGCTCCCCCAAATATAAATGAAATGCGTATTCAGTGGTATATCGCAGCTCGAGCCTTAGACCTTTCAAGCCTCAACCTAATAGGCAAAATACTGGGCCACACTCGAACCAGGATTTCATAACATGGCAAGCATTTCGACAAATTCGCAATATATGAATATATAATTGCATAATAAATACTTAATTTAACTTCTATTAATGTAATATTCACTTTACAAACTCGAAATTGTTCGAAAATTTAAATTAAGTACGTTTATGCGAAAATTAGTCAGTTTAAGATTATCATGCGATCGGAAATATTCGGTTATGTCATTATCGATTTTATACAATATCGAGTGAGGAATAACTACTTACATTAGTTAATTGTGCTAGTGTTTGGTTGCGAGAAAAAATTTCATTCATAGCTGTAGGCTAGTAGTTTCGTCAAAATTAATTTTGTGTAAATCAGACACAAAACTAACATTTTTAACACTGGTTATTAGAATTTTTTGCTTCGATCACACCTAAGAATAATGAACTAAAATACGTACGATACTATAAATATTTTCTAGCAATTGACTGTCAATTATATTAACCAAGCCCTCCAACCTAGATGTGGGAAGATCTGAAGGAACAGTCAAAATGAATTTCAAATACAGTGTTCAAATTCAAGCACACCAATTTGGCCAATATGTAAGACGAACTTTAGTTACATGGTATTCTAATAACTATGTAAGTTCGATGAGTAAATTACTCAATAATCGTTCATACTTACGTTCCCAATTAAGCTTTAATATGCTCTTTCTTCTTCTTTTTTTTTTTCATTTGAAATAATTGCGTTAAAACTGGGTTGTCAAATTAGGTTAAAAAATATATATATAATCCTTGAATGCGAAAACAGCAATCAATCTTGATTCTTCGTCCCACTTAACTATTTTATCTATTGTCAGAACTGCAAAAGATTTGTTTCTTTGTTTCTAATTTCGCGCAAGCTATACGGGAGCTATCTGCGCTAGCCGTCCCTAACTTAGCAGTGAAAGACTAGAGGGAAGGCAGCTAGTCATCACCACCCACCGCCAACTCTTGGGCTTTTCTTTTACCAACGAATAGTGGGATTGACCGTCACATTATAACGTCTCCCTCGGCTGAAAGGGCGAGTATGCTTAGTGGGACAGAGAAACGAACCCGCGACCCGAGAGCCCTAACCACCTGGCCATATCGGGCCCAACTACAAAAGAGAATTAATAACGACACCAAAGTACTTCATTATCATTGGAGTAAAATGAAGGAATGTTGGATATCTCTAAACTACCGCTTTAGCTATAGGTGGGAAGGATTCATATATATCACCATCACATTCTTATTGCTTAAGTTACAAGTGAACAGAAATGGAAGTCATCAGACTATTTTACTTCCGTTTGAGTTATAAGAGTGGCTGATTCATGATGTCAGAAAATTGTTTGTTTTTTGAATTTCGCGCAAAGCTACACGAGGGCTATCTGCGCTAGCCGTCCCTAATTTAACAGTGTAAGAC
>NW_013665941.1:230904-242613 GCF_000517525.1 Limulus polyphemus | reverse complement strand
TCCTAGCAACAATTAATAATATCAAGTACTGATGTATCTATTTCTAGCAACAATTAATAATATCAAGTACTGATGTATCTATTTCTAGCAACAATTAATAATATCAAGTACTGATGTATTTATTTCTAGCAACAATTAATAATATCAAGTATTGATGTATTTATTCCTAGCAACAATTAATAATATCAAGTACTGATGTATTTATATCTAGCAACAATTAATAATATCAAGTACTGATGTATTTATTTCTAGCAACAATTAATAATATCAAGTATTGATGTATTTATTCCTAGCAACAATTAATAATAAATTCAAAACTCACTCACTCACTCACTCCACGAGATAAGTAATTTATAAGAAACGTAATGAAGTCGCGGATGTTTTATATAATTCGTCTCGAACGAAGGATTAATCAAGTTAAATATTCCGTTTATATTTCCTTATATTACAAAACGGATAACATTTGTTAATAGAAGAAATTTGAAACTTTAGGCACAAAACAATAAAGTTAGGAACTTATAAAGAAAGTTATATATATATATATATTAAACCTCTCTATTTTTACTGCGATTCTACCGCTGGATCATTCTTATTAATTAACCAACATTTCAAAAACTACAGTCGTAGGCATATAAAACGTCTTAGAAATAGTCCTTTCTTATCTGATCGTACAGAAAGATTACCTTTACATTTCGTTGTGGACAAAATTTAAAAACAAAAGACAGAGAGAAAACTGAGTTTTCATTTAAAACCATTTAGTGAAGAAATAGTACATTCGAATAAAGCAATTGTTTGTAGTTAAGCACAAAACGTCTGCGGACTTACAACGCTAGAAACCGGGTTTCGATACTCGTGGTGGGCAGAGCACAGATAGCTCATTGTGTAGCTTTGTGCATAAATTCAAACAAACAAGCACAAAACGACACAATGGGCTATCTGTGCTCTGCCCCCACGGGTATCGAAACTCGGTTTCTAGCGTTGTAAGTCCACAAACACACCTCTGTGCCACTGGGAGGCTATAAATAAATAAACATTTGCACATCTAAATGTTGTTAATATTTTGTTTTTTTCCTTTACAGCTTTAATCCCAACTAGTTTGGGGTCGGCCAGTATTTTTTAAGCCAAAATTTTACACCTCGAGAGCTAGCCCATTAGGCAGCCATATAGGATGAGCATTTTCGATTACCAGGATTCGAACTCAATACCCTCAGACTGCGAATCGAGTGCCCTAACTGCTATGCCAGGCAACATTAAAATGATTAGTTGTTATGAAATAAAGAGACAATATTTTTTAGGTTTCTTATTTGCATGGTGAACTTGCTCCATCCTGTTTTATTATTAAAATGCAAGAACTAGAAGTTAGTGAACAGAAGACATTATTTTACTAATGGGTTTTGCAATGTTAGAAAACGTAAACTTACAGTCTGCGACTCGCATAAACAGGAGGATTGTCGTGTGCAGACCCTAAGCTTTCTTGGTCAATAATGTCAGTAAAAAAAAACTAAATACTTTGTGCACGGTTTTCAAGAAGGAATGCGTAAAACAGTTATGTTGAATAAATGAAGCTCAATTCAGCTCTTTTAATCAAACTGTCGTGAAAAAATTGCAATAATAAAAAAAAAGAAAGTTGATTAATTCAACTTGATTACTCTAAGGAGACAGATGATAAAACTAACGAGGTTCTGTTGCTATCAAGTAAAACTTACACACAGACGGCGTAGTTACTATAGTAACGATTCTCTGTTACCTTGAAAACAACAAACCTTAATAGACACAAAGTGAATCAGTAACGACACGTAACTAAAGACAAAAGTGCGAGAAAATAAAATGCGGTTAATGTCATCAAGTTGATGAGGTTGAAGGTATATGTTAAATAACGTTTCTTCCTCATGTTCCACGATATACAACACATAGACGTATAAAACAAATACCTTGTGCTGGGTGTTATAAAAACAATTTTTAAAACGTGTACGTACGTTGAACACATCAAACTCAATCCAACTCTCTTCATCAAACCTGCATGAAAAATTCAAAAATACGACTTCCCATGCAATGCCATCAATCACGCTTGTAACAGCTTAAGTCAGCGTTTTTATTTACAGAGATGACATTGATTACCTTCTCAGAACCTGAATAGTGTTCGTACTTAAAAGCACGATCGACGCCCACTTTGGTAAGCCTAAAACTCCCATAACAAAATTGTAAAAAAAAAAAAACTTATGCGAATAATGCAGACAGTGTAAAAAGTACACAGAAAACAGTTCTTTGGTTTGAAACAAATATTCCTCTAAGTAACGAAAAAATACATCGAGAAGTGTACCACTAGTAACAGTTGTGCATGTATGATACCCATCATAACTAGGAACTTAGAGAAGATTTATAAAGTCCAATGAGAACATCTATGTAAGCTATTGATCTGTTATTAAGTCGCTCAGGAAAAGCGCAACAACATTTGGTTATTTGTCGTTGCAATGTCTAATTATACCAATATTTACTGTTATAAATTCTCGCTAGAGTTAAATGTATCAATACTTGATATTATTAATTGTTCCTAGGAATAAATACATCAATACTTGATATTATTAATTGTTCCTAGGAATAAATACATCAATACTTGATCGCGCAAAGCTACACGAGGGCTATCTGCGCTAGCCGTCCCTAATTTAACAGTGTAAGACTTTGCTGACACACTTGTATTTCAGATAATAAGTAACGGGTGGTCTATGAATTTTTCCCACTTGCAGCTCAATCGACAGTTAAAATAGTCTGATGACATCCAGTCCTGTACATTTCTAACTTAAGCAGTTGTTATGTGGTGACGGTATCTAACAAACAAACACTCTTTCGAAAAATATTCCCAGTTACCACTAAAGAAGAAAGGTCCACCTTTCGGATACGCTCGGGTTATAGGGTTTTTATCGTATCATATTAAGATTTATTGAGCCTACGTGTTTTTCTGACATTGCCAGGTGGTTAAGGCACTCGACTCGCAATCTGAGGGTCGCGGGTTCGAATTCCCGTCACATCAAACATGCTCGCCCTTTCAGCTGTGGGGGCGTTATATAGTGACGGTCAATCCCACTATTCGTTGTTAAAAGAGTAGCCCAAGAGTTGGCGGTGGGTGGTGATGACTAGCTGCCTTCCCTTTACCACTTTTCTGTCATCTGAGGTACAGGTGTGAAGGATTGATAGATATCACCAAACCTTCTCGTTATCGACTGAACTTCAACTGAGCAGGAACTGATAAAGACAATTTAACAATCGAACTCGCTTCAGAACCATAGGATTGAATGAGGAATTAATTATTTATCGTTAATTAGCCCCTCTTCAACCTGACCTACAAATCTAAATAACAAAAACGTAACACCATTACAGTTACAAAATGTTAATACAAGTTCAGATATGTATCATTGTGATGTTATAAATACTTATTAGCTAGGTTCTACAAATCCTTAACAGGGGATGGGGAAACGTTACCGAATTTCATGTTGATTTTTTTTTTTTAATTATATTCAATACATCTGTAATATATACGAGCAACCAAAATAACTGACATTATTTGGTGTCAAATTTTCATCAACCCTCTCAATAAAGCGACACATACACGGCAATAATAGCATTAATTTTATGCTTTGAAAAGATGTAATCTCAATTTAACTGGCTTTACAACAGTTCGTTCAAGTGGATAACAAAGATGATAATGTAATACAGAGTGGTTATTAAATATTGTGCTCAGAATAGCATATATTGGATATTTCTTGATACTTGCATAACTTCGTGGTCGGGAAAGCTGGGTTTAACAATATCTGCCACATTTTAACTATGGGTACAACGGTAGCAAAAGGTAGGGGTTTGAATGCTATGCTAGAAACAAATCTGGGAAATACATGTATATATATTCAGGTTTGATTTCTAGTTTGTAAAATATGACTATATATATATATATATATGCATATTTTAATATTTTGTTTCAGGAAGCTTTCGCGGGTTTGTCGAAACGCAAAACTGTATCTCAACTACACCATGCAGGGTAACTGTATTTTATGACGCAAGATGTCCCCATGGATTACTTAAAGAATAACGTTATATAGAATATCGTTAATCATAGGATTTTCCTTCAGTGCCCAACAACATTGAAGTTTCATTAATCATAGTGTGTCAATTCAATGCTTAACAACTATGTACAGGAGTGAGCAAGTTAAATGTCGCCAAATGTTAAATTTTTTTGTTATCAAGAACATCACAACCGCCAGTGACAGGACGTTATATTACCTTTAATTTGTCAAGTTGTTAAAATGTCGAAGAAATAAAACCATGATTATTTAGCACCTGAAAAAATATTTCATACAAAACAGAGATTATATTCCTTAAATCGTTCCCGTCTATACATATTGTATGTATATATATATAATTGATTGTCAAGATATTCTAATGACGGTTATTGGTTTTTATAGAGCCAAAGCAATAGTCACCACACATCTATAGCACTGATTACTAGGACGTCATAAATGCCGTTGCTGAGGTTAAGATACTTACTTATTTAAGCCAATCGCCCCATACGAGACATGACCATCAACGGCTGTTTTCCAGCTAACTTGACTCTGGGCTGTCCTTTCTATTTCTCTTCAGGTGTACCCTGCTCTCTTTAAAGCTTGTGGGTTCCACGTCAGAGACTGCCGGGTGATATTGGATGTCGCCTTCCTTAGGGTATGTCCTATCCAACCCCACTTTCTGCCCTGAAATTGCTATTTTTACTTTGCCTTGCCGAAGTTTAATATTACCTATATTATTAATTCGCGTTCTTTGTATATCCGCGAACTACTTTCATAGTTATGAAGATAGCAGGACCAAACATGGCAGGCGAACTCGGGATGACCCCAAGAAGAGGTCCTTATCTATATGCCTTAGCCCCCAATTAAGGGAGGTACCAAGGGGACTAAACGCGCCCAGTATGTCATCAAGAAATGATGGGGGTCTAGGAGCAGGTTTGGAGGGTCGCTGAACTGAATCTGGCATCAGATTATGTGTTCCTGGTCTCCTTATTATCCTTATATCGCCATTTTTGAAATTGTGTTCATACCTTTATTCACAAGCTAGCGGAACCAAACTTGGCACACCTACTCAGGTACCAAGGGCGGGTGTGTCCTAATAGGTTATTTTATATGGATACGGATACCCCATGGAGTTGCTAGAGAAGTATTTAGAGATAATAAAGGAATTTGATCCCTACATTAGTGTCTGTGAACCACGAGGAGGAGGAGCTTTCTCAGTCACTGGTTTAGTTTCCTATTTTTTAAAGCATCAAAGCACCTTCAGTACTGACGATTAGGACGTTATAGCTACTGTCGCAAGGTGTTCATAATATTGTTATCAAGATGTTCTAATCGAGGTCGTCGGCTTAATTCTTGCCTTAACAACATCAAAACAATAGTCAATAGATTGGTACAACAAGTGATTCGGGCATTACACATACTGTCCCCAGATGTTAATATTACAATATTCAGTTTAAGTAGTGATCGTTAAGTTACTACACATTTGGTTATTGGAATATTATAAATATCGACGATAAAGTTATTATACTTATCAGTATAATATTTCCACTATCGATGGAACTTCAAACCACAGTTGGCGTTTTGTTTAATTGGCGCAAAGCTACACAGTGGGCTATCCGCGCTCTGTAAACCGCGGGGGAATCGAACCCCAGATTTTAGCATTGTAAGTCCGTAAACTTACCGCTGACCCACCGGATGTACACCACACTTGGTAAAGTGTTAATATCAAAAAGTAATAATCAGTATTTAAAATGTCGAAAGCACTATCAATATTTTAGGTTACTCTAATCTTGCTCTTGGAGATGTTATATACCTTAAATCTCTTGGTAACGAAGCCATATAAACACAACTGTTGTTCACATCTCAACTGGTATGGTTTTATATCCACCCTCGTAAATTCGCCGTTTCAAGGTCGTTAAACCGTTAAAACAACAGGAAAATTGACCAGATAGATAGATATGCACACACAATACGATCATCTGGCTTTCGTAAATACAGTCGACGCCCCATTAACGTCATTTTATTTTTACATCGTTGAAAAATAATATTAAATAAATGTTAAATAAAGTTTAAAAAAAAACGCACTGAAAATTCTTTCCGTAAATTTCTTCAGTGGGTTAGCTTTACTGGCTTTACTAAACCATTGCCAGCTCAACTATTTTTTTCAATATTGTAATATGGTACCTTTTTTATTTTATTCTGTATGAATTATTATTGTATCATACTCTGCCTTTTGTCATATGAAGGACGTTAAATAATGCTGCTGAAACACAAGTCCAACTTGTACCATCATACCAATCAGGTCGTTTCCAATAACATCGCATTAAATTAAAACGTAACAACGCCAAACTCATTCTCACTGACTAGTTTCCATAAAAATGGTTAATTTTTGGAACATCTCAAACTATATATTGTAAATTTAAGCCATATTAAAAAGTTCTAGAAAAAAAAATTTATTCTGGGGTCAACGAAAATAGTACTGAAAAAAGATATAAAATAATTAATCCTTATTAAGAAAAACGTAAAATCAATGACTCGTAGTTCTTACGTACTGTACTTACACAATTTCAATGTTGTTGTTTTTCAGATACACAGTTATTAGATTTTAGTGTATCCATATTTTATCTTTGAAATGAAGTTTAGGGAAAGTGTCTCATTTACAATTCCACAGTAAATGAATAATCGATAATTTCAGAACAAAAATAAACGAACTTTGCGAACAAAGGGCCAGTTCCTTAAATTATCCTTTCTTGTAAATAAAAATATTAATTTATCTATAAATCATACTATTATTATCATAGGAGATTACTGAAGTAAAGAATAAGTGATGTAATATTAAGTTAACATATGATGAATCTGTCGAAAATTATGCTAATAGAATATCGAAGTAAAAAAAAAGTTTTTAATAAGTTGTAGTTAACGAATGCTCAAACATTAAACTAGTGAAGTACGGGATTACTTCATTGAATAAACAGAAAACATTCAAGTAAGTAGTTGTTCAAAATGCATGAATTTACATATAAATTTATATATAGTTAATTTCGTTAACAGTATTGGTTGTAATAGTTACTATATCAAATGCTATTACAAATGTTTGGCACTGTTATCTTAAAATATGTATTTAGTATTAATCTAAATCTCCTAAGCTGGCCGGACCTCGCGAGATTTATTGGTTTACGGCCGAAAATATCGTCAACAGCGAGGATACCCAACTGTTGAAACAATGGAATTTAATCTTTATAAATAAAAACGCAATAAAATTACATTTAATTAGCTTTAATGATGGGCAGGTTGATTTTTTTTGTTTGCTGAATTTCGCGTATGGCTTCACGAGGAATATCTGCGCTAGCCGTCCCTAATTTAGCAGTGAAAGACTAGAGGGAAAGCAACCAGTCAACACCACCCACCGCCAACTCTTCGGATAGCTACTCTTTTACCCCCAAAAAAGTGGGATTGACCTTCACTTTATAACGCCCCTGCGAATGAAAGGGGGCGCATGTTCGGTGACGAGATTCTAACCTGCGACCTGCAGATAGCGAGTCAAGTGCCCTAACCACTGTTCCACGTCAGATCTAATGTTGATTTTGAGTTTCGCTCAAAGTGCATAACTTATTCTAATCAAAAGTTATTATTAATTATTTGCTTCGGATATTGTCGAAAAACTACACACAGCACTAACCCACCGTAATTGTGAACCGCTACACTATAGAAGGTAGCTTGTCAACAGCAACCACCGCCAACTTTTGGGCTACTCTAATTGAATAGCAAGATTTGACCGTCACCCATATAACGCTACTACGGCCAAAAAGTGCGGATCGAGATATAGTCTCGACAGAAGGGCATTGGTCAAAGGCTATTATTTTACTCCAGGCATTGAGCAAAGGCTATTTATTCTTTTACTCCAAACGCCCAGATTCCTCACTATTTTTATAGTAAACACATTTAATTATTTTATGTGTATAAATATAAGTCAACAACAAGTTATTACCTTAGTTTTTCTAATCTAAATAAATGCCTTTCTGTGAAATAATTCTGTTTCAGGTGATCAACATTTAATAGTCGTAGTCATCAACCCTTATATGCTCAATAAACCCAGTCTCTCACACTCCTATAACTATCAACTAAGTGAGCTATGCATTTTGTGAACAGAAAACTTCTAGACAAATGGTTTTGTACTCTCAACTTGGTATAGTTTATGTTACAATACAATCACTATTTTAACGGGTCAGATATTTTTAAATAGCATCTTTTGTGCTGATTAGATATGCAACACTTGTAGCTAATACTTTTGTAAATACGATCCTCAACTTAGTTTAGTTTACTTTATTATATATATATATATGTATGTATGTGTGTGTGTGTGTGTATATATATAATATTTGAATGGGTAACATATTTCTAACTAGTATCCTTAGTGTTAGTTAGCTATATGAAGGATGCCTGAAAATGTTTTCTATTAGCTTTACTTGTTTATTGATTCTGTTTATCAACATTTCACCTTCAACCTTACCAGTTCATTATTTTTAAAATATCTTCAAGCGCTTTCTAAATGATAAAAACGGGTAATTCTAAAAAAAATTAATTAATCAGTTTTTTTGTTTTCATGACTGGCTAATGCTTTCAGTCCAAATGAATTATTTGCTGACCACCATTTTTTTTTCAGTTTAATTGTGACATTTTATTTTTTGTACGATTTTTGTTTTACATCGAACAGACGTCTATAAAATATTATCTAATTTCAATATTGATTGAAAGTATAGTTGCAGTGGATAAATAAATTTGAAATCGCTATGTGTATCATAAAAACATTCTCCAATGGCCTAGAAGCTGTCGTCTTCACATTAAGTATTAATTAGGATTACTAATAAACTGACCAAGACAACTGAAAAGGTATTACTGTACAAGCAAACAATGCAACAGCCAATTTATACAGTACACCATTTTTATTTTATATAATTAACTCTCACATAGATCCCCAACGGTGTCGTAGTTCACAAGATGTACTAACACTTCAGAAGATTATTTGTTGATAAAGTTCCGAATTTTCACAACGATGACGATTATAACCATGCTATCTTACGACGATGAAACTGGGGAAGAAAAAATATATATTCAAGCTCCAAATTAGAAGTTACACAAGGTTCATAAAAATTACAAAGTTTATTGATGTTAATTTTGTATGATCGTCGAGATGTAATTCATTATACCACCAGTACAAAATATTTTTTTTTCCCCCATTTTCTTGAAAAAAAAAGTCGGAAATAAAGTGCAATGTTACGAATTCATAAGTAGCTTTTTTTTCTCGGAGAAATGTTTGCGTTCTCTCAAACAACTAATCTTACATGCACACAAATACGAGGATAATATTTTATATAAACACGTTTATACACATTCAAACGTACAAGAAATTAATCCCTTTAATCACGATTTACCACTATAATTTACACGGATAATTTACATTCTGAGATAAAATATTCTATAAAACTATATAATAGTACCTGCGGGTTGTATCCCTCATTCTGTAGTCGCATATCTTCCTTTGTGATTAACGAATCTTGGTAGCTTTTTGCTTCTTCGTCTTTACGCCTCTCGAGCGCTTTTTTATCGTATATGTCGTTTTCTTTCCTTTGCTCTTTATTCAGTATCTGTAAATGGACAAATGTTTTATGCTTTATAATGCTAGTTATTTGAAGAAGGAAAACGGAAAACTATTTTTTCTTTTGCGATAGAGTCTCAACTTTTATATGGGAGTTCTTGAAAATTAAAAAGCAAGTTTAATGTTTTAGAAATGTACACAGTACTTTTTAAACATATCAGCAGTAGCAAAATAAATAGGAGGAATAAAAAAAAACTGTTGAGTTTAACTAAAGAAAACTAAAGGTGTCTAATATTTATGTGTAAGTTATACCTTCACTACCAAGAACTTTATTTAGTTATGAACGTAAATACAGAATGTTTGTTTTACATATCAATTTGAATTATCAATACCGAACGGTTAAATATTCACCGTCACTTCTATATTTCAGAACGTTCAATTAAATGTATGGCACTCTGTTTATCGTTTTGTCATTCAATAATATTCCTCGGCTTGACACAGACTAAATCAAAATCTTTACTTCAGTCACTTACGGAGTACAGCATACAGACCTGAGACAGTTGAACCGTTAGCCAAAGTATTTTCAACGACTACAGCATACAGACCTGAGACAGTTGAACGTTAAAAATACTTTGGCTAACGGAGTACAGCATACAGACCTGAGACAGTTGAACATTGAAAATACTTTGGCTAACGGAGTACAGCATACAGACCTGAGACAGTTGAACATTGAAAATACTTTGGCTAACGGAGTACAGCATACAGACCCGAGACAGTTGAACATTGAAAATACTTTGGCTAACGGACTACAGCATGCAGACCTGAGACAGTTGAACGTTGAAAATAGTTTGGCTAACGGAGTACAGTTTGGCTACTATTGATGCCAAAGATGAAACTAGTTTTATCAAAACTTAACCAATGATATGTAACCATTAGAGCTGGCGCAGAATCAGCCATACGCAGTGGTTACACAAGGATACAAGTACTACGAATTACAGAATGAATTAGGGTTGAAACTCAAATAAATTGGATAGCTACTTTAAAATTACGAAACATATGCACAAAATCATTACAGGTTGGTTTGGTTGTTTGGCGCAAATCAACTGGGCTATGTGCATCAAACAACCGGTAAAAACGTAAAAGTAAAAATTCTATAAAAGGTAAAAATAAATCGAGTTAAAAACTAAATAATGTCCAAAAGTCACATACAAGACTCAAGTAGGATTAAAAAAGCCAATGGCTCGTAAAAAGTTAAAAATATAATTAAGTTGGACAGTGTCACCATCGCCAATAACACAGTCCAACGTCAGGTGTAAACCCGTAGAAAATACATGTCTAAAATCGTGTCGCCGCTCACGGTCGTAACGAAGGCACGACAGTAAAACGTGGGCTATTATGACCTAAGTGTCACAAAGGCCACACATTGGTGGATCAGTCCCAGATAAAAGAAACCGATGAGTTAAAAAGCTGAGACCAATGCGTAGCCTAGCCAGGACAACTTCCTCCTTCCGATCCTTACTGAACTGAAACAAGACGGCCAAAGAACAACAGAAGGTTTGATCTGGAAAAGCTTGTTATGACGTTTCTCACACCAAGTCGACTGCCAACTGGCGCGAAGCCGAGCCTTCAATACAGGACTGTAGTCCATATACGGGATAGGCTCGGCTGTGATGGCACCAGAGCAGACGGACTTACCTGCGGAATCAGCGAGCTCGTTCCCGAGAATATCGACATGGACAGGTATCCAAAAAAATTGAATACTAATGGAAGATAGAGAAAAATGGGCCAGCCGTTGTTGAATTTCGACGAGAACAGGGTGAAAACTAAATTTAAGTGATTCCAGGGCCAGTAGAGAGCTAAGAGAGTATGTGTAAATAGTACAATTGCCGTACTGCATAGCTTCTACATGATCCAGGGCAAGAGAAATGGCATAAAACTCGGCAGTGAACACAGAAATTGTAGAGGGGATCCTGTGAGCAACTGCCGAGCCACAGCAAACCATAGCAGAGCCCACAGAGTCACCTGATTTCAAACCATCCGTATAAACGGGAATAGAAGAAT
>NW_013665941.1:185114-229904 GCF_000517525.1 Limulus polyphemus | reverse complement strand
AGAAACTGTAGAAGGGATCCTGTGAGCAACTGCCGAGCCACAGCAAACCATAGCAGAGCCCACAGAGTCACCTGATTTCAAACCATCCGTATAAACGGGAATAGAAGAATGGTTCAAAAGGTGTTCAGAAAGAGAAAGATGGTACTTCCAATCGATGGTATCTGCCTTTCTCAGATGATTCAAAGAAAGGTCACATTCGAGGATGGTAATAAGCCATGGTGGAATGGGCTGATCATTGGGGACAGCAACGTCATCCAATGCCAGACCCAATTCAGCCAGATGTGCCTTGATACAAAGGCCAAAGATAGGAATTGCAACCACCTGTTCTGAAAGAGCACAGCCCACTGAGACCCAATCCCAGGTGGGATGCTGTGGTAAGGACAGAAGCTTGGTAGCATACTGTAGAAAAATTTGCATATGGCAGAGGTGAAGAGGAGGTTCATGGGCATCAGCGTACAATTTCTTTCGTTCTTTCACACCGGAACTTGGTGTCCCTCAGGGCTGTGTCTTGTGTGTGAAACCTTTCAGCATCAAGATCAATGCTATCATTACACAACTTCCTCCTACTGTTGCTAACAGAATCTATGCTCACGACTTCCACATATCATGTAGGTCATCGAGCATGAGGTTTATTGAGCACCAGCTTCAGACTGCTCTCAATTACTTGTTGAAGTGGACCACAGCAGACGGTTTTTCTTTTTCCAAAACCGTTTGCATGCCGTCTTCATCCCGATCCCAAACTTCGTCTTGGTGATATTGTTCTTCTCGTGGTCCGTAAGGCAAAGTTCTTGGGGCTTATCTTTGACTGTAAGGTTACTTTCATTCCTCACATAAAGCAGCTACCCGTCAAGTGTACAAGGGCACTGAACACCCCATGTCCTCTTTTCCACCTCTTGGGGAGTAGATCAGTATTCTAAACTCAAGATCTATCGTGAACTTATTCAATCCAAACTGGACTATGGGTCTCTGGTTCTGCGAGGACCTCAGCCTTGAAGTTGCTGGACCTCATTCACCATCTGGGGCTTTTGTTCTGCACGGGGGCTTTCCACACTTCTCCAGTCCGAAAGTGTCGAACCCACACTAACTCGGAATCGCCTGTTCAGTAAAATGTTCTGAATAAAAATGGGTAGATGGCCACGCAACCCATATGAGTGAAGGTCCCGCAAAATGCTGTACCTCCACATAGTGTCGTAAGCCTTCTCAAGATCGAGGGAAAACAGAAACAAGATGTTCCATCATGAGAATCAGATGGTCCATGGTGGAGTGCTGTAGACAGAACCCACACTGGGTGGGCGAGAAGAGGTTGTTTGATTGAAGGAACCAAACAAGACGAGCATTAACCATCCTCTCTAAGACCTTACAGAGACAGCTATTCAAAGCAATTGGACAATAATTAGAAGGAATCTTAGGATTCTTCCCAGGCTTAGAAAAAGGAAGAACAATAGTCTGGTACCAAGCATCAGGAAAAATGTTCTCCTGCCAGATCTTATTAAAAAGAACTAAAATAATAGCAAGAGAGGCAGGAGAGAGATGGCACGTCATCTCATAGTGAACATCATCAAGTCCGACTGATGTACTTCTAGACTGATGAAGAGGAAATTTGAGTTCCACCAGTGTAAGGCGCAATTATAGTCACGGAGACGATCAGCCCGAAAGGAAAGAGGCAATTGCTCTGCTCAAGCCTTGATGGCCAAGAAGGCATGGGAAGAAACAGAAGTGCTGGATGCACGAGAAAAGCTCTCCCCGAGAGTATCAGTGATGTTCTGTACATCAGCAACTTCCTGGCCATTGGAGAGTAATATGGAAAGGGGATGGGAAGAATAACCTGCCTTGACATGGGCAGGTGAACGTGGTGTTGTAAACGTCAAAATACGAACCTTGGTAGGCAGCATAATTCCTTCTTTACGAGTGGAGATACGTCGCACAGCAGAAACTCCTTGGCTGGAGAAACCTGCGAGGATCTCCGACTAGGGGATGTTCTTCACATCCCTCTCAACAATAACTCGTCAATTCAAAGTAGCATGAAGAATAACCTCAATTGGTATATCCCCAACGACCTTTGAGTTCAAGAGGAGTTCACTGTGTTTAGGTGTAGATGTTTCCACCAAGATGTCCCCAGAACTTAGCTTCTTAACTGACTTTGGAGAGCCAGCAAGCTTCTCTAACCCCTTCTGAATAAAAAAGGGAAACATTTGCCCTAAAGGTTTGTCTGACAAGGAATGCAAGATCAATAAAATGAGGTACAGGTTCAGAATGGGTTGAAAATTGCTTGTTAAGGTTTTCAAAATGTGATATTTTACTAATTAGCTGTTTTTAACCTTTTTTTTAGGATTTGGGGGATCCATAACGAAAGGAGAAAGATTCAGTGCCCACCGACCCCACCCACCACGAGGTCCTACGAGGGGACGCTCTACAATGGCAAACAAGTACAATGTAACAACACCAGAGTTTCGTAAGCACTATACCCAAACACCAGCATCAGACACAATGTCCACAACACCCGTTGAGAACGCTCAATACTGGTACTCAGTTGACCCTGGTCCAACAGGGCTAGCCGATTGACCCTGGGGGCCAGCCGTCTAAAGGAATTCAAGACCAAGGTGGTGTGGTGCAGTGCCCCAGACCACTCAACCATCAGGATGCTCTCCTTCACGGGTCGCCACCCACAGCAAACACGTGGATGGATGTTCAGATGAGGGGACCTCCCAGGGAAAATTCTGTAATTTCGGTTTACTTCCTCTGGGAGGTCCCCTCACCACGTACAGGAATTCACCTCGAGGGGAAATCATTACAGAAGGATTATTCAACCTTCACTTTAAACATATGGAAAAAATATTAATACATTTGACAGCAAGCTAAATATATGAAAACGTTGGACGGCATTGACAAGTTTTATAAATAATTTGTTTACCGACACTGCACAATACTACTTGTTGTTTTAGCGGCAAGCCACAGAATGGACTATCTCCGTTCTGTCCACCGCGGGGAACTGAACCCCGGAGTTGAGCGTTGTAAGTGTGTAAGCTGCCGGGGAACTGCAGAATACTAACTATGCATGTTCAATATATGATGACACATTAAAACAACAGAGGCAGAGTTCTTGGTAAGTTAACTGAAATCTATTGAAAGACTAACAAAGGCATTTATACTCTTAACACCATTGGGAAATTTTCCTTGAATGTGTATGGAGGTGGTCTCATAAGTTCATAATAGAAATTTTACTTATAAAAAATGGGAAAGTTTTAACACAAATTTTTCAACGAGGTAAGGTATCAAACAATACTTTATATATTTTATATTATCTCTTAAAATTAAATTTCTCTTATAAAAGTTTGAGACATTTCACTGAATTTGGATATTAAATTGACACATTACAAGACCTTTCTCTGAGAGTCTCTAAATTTATACATTTAATATTTTCTCATCTTAAACAAGTTTACTGTGGGATAAAATTTAATGAAACTAAAGATAAAATGTGAACGTGGTTTATGTAAAAGTTGTATAAATATTTTTTAAATTTTATGCAAATTTTAAATACCAACGTTAAAACAGATTTCTCTATAGCGCCATGTTTGAATAAAAGGTATAAAAATTTGTGAACGTAAGAAAAGACGCCTTCCTTCTTCATGTATATTCTTTGAATCTGATGACCACACCTGTATAACTGGAAACTAAACATTTAATTAGGAGCTTCTTCTCGATCGGATTTTAGGTCGTTGCTTGAGTGACCTGGAAGGGTCAGGTGCTAGTGAAGACCTCGTCTTCCCCCCTTAACTTATATTTCGGAAAAATGATAAATGTTTTACATCACAAGATCAAGATTCATACGTTACGCGGGTAATTGTTCTGATCCTTCTTCCTGTTTCAAGGTCACGGTTTCATGGTTGTATAAAAGTCCTACACTTCACAAACAGTTACGTTGGCAAAATCAACAGTTCTCACTTAAGTTATTATTTCACATAAATACCCTTTAAATACACTTTTTGTATCTTAATTTAAGTCGTATTTTTAGGTGCTAGCTATAGGTGGCCTTTTTCTTATGATAGACATTGAGTGCAGAGAGGATTAACAATCAGAATTTGTTTGTTGAATTTTGCGCAGAGTTATTCGCGAGATTTCTGCGCCAGCCATCCTTAATTTTGAAGTGATTAGCTGTCTTCCTTCTAGTTTATCAATGCCACCAACCATCAATTCGTGGGCTACTATAGTCGAATAGCCACTCTTACAACGCACCCACAGCCTCAAAGCACAGATAACGTATTTTTTTTTTTTTTTTTACGGTTAACGGGGTGCGACCATGAAATCTTGGACCCACAGTCGAACACGCTAACCACTGGCCGCGCTCTGCCGATAACAATCAGAAATGAAATAAAACGTACACAACAACAGCTGATTGTCAGTACGGACTCTCCAAAAATAATTCAAGGCTTTTGGAAAACGAACGTTATATTGTTCAGCAGAAAGCTACACAACGGGTTATTTGTGTTCTGCCCACCACAGGGCTCGACCTCGTTATAAGCCCTACAGCTTAGCGTTGGCTCAGCAGAGGTTTCGATTTCTCTTTATAAATGTTTGAAGCATATTCCGAATAATATGCCCGGTATATCGAAATAATTATTTAAAGCAATTTAGACGATTAAACTACAAAAGTAATCCAGAGCTAACAAGAGTGGTGCCATCTATAGAGCACTAGGAACTTTATATTGAATTTCAATAGTAATTACTAAAAGACTAAGCTCTTGTTGGTACATCATCTACTTGTATTGGTTATGGAAAACTAGTTTTTGTAAGTTTTATTTTTCATTTGCATGGTTTTAATGAATTTGACTATGCGTATAAGAACACGTGGTACGCATCTCTTAAATCCCTCGTAAAAAAAAAATCATGTATCGGATTCGAGGAATCGATCACAAAGGATCCTGATACTTACATAAAAGACAAAGTTATTAAACGCTTCATTCTCTAGATTCTTCAACTATTTTCATGCTCTAATGCAGGAGTCCAAGAAAACCACAAAGTCTTGAGTGCTTACTAAGCTCTTCCAAACTATAATTAACGGACGTTTGATTGTTCTTATGATGTGAAGTTCTACCTTTCTATTTAAACATAATTTTGCAACACATTTTTCTCTATTCATTTTTTAAAATTAATTCATCTTATATGTGTGTGTGTGTGTGTGACATACATATAAACAGACTGAGTGAATTCTGTTGATAGATTTTTATTGCATGCTTCGAGATCCAAACTTTTTCAGGCATTATACCGTATGTATACACTAGCATTTATGAATGAACCGTTGGTTTACTCGCATACAAGAATAATTAAGTAAAACCTAACAAGAAGAAAAATAAGATGCTACATGTATAGATAGATAGATAGAGGCGTGTTATTGGGAAGGACCAAGACGAATATTTTTAAATTTTCTCTCCTGATTAAAAGTACGGCAGAACTACCACCTACAAGATAATAAATTTGTTCACTCTACTGCCGCCCGGCTCTAACCTGTCACACTTGTACATTACGCGAGAAGACGAATTACTCCAGGCTGAACTCACGCATCCTCGACCCTCTATATACCCAGCTACTACGAAAACCCAATTTACACGAAAATAGTTTTGGAAGACTCGTTCAAACCCGTGAACTATAACAAACCTGCCGAAAGCTATAACATCTACTAGATCTAGACGGTTACTTTGAGAGAAGCGCAAATGTATACATGTTTGACAAAAATTTACGCGGCTACGAATGCATAGGTTCTCTTCAAGCCGAGCTGAAGACTTTTTTATACACTGTTAATTATTTTCTACTGGGGGTATGTACGTAAACATTTTTGTTCATCAACTAATCACGTTCTTGGTGTCAAAATATCACGCACACCTGAACAACCATACGGGTTTGAGGCTTCCGTGTACGTAAGTACGTATGAGGATTTGGTCTCTTAACCTGAATTAACCAATCAACGAAACGTTTATTATAGTTAGCATCTTTGCTCGTTTCAGATTAGTATAAACTTGAATATGATTTAAGCTAATTTAATCTTCCTTGGATTTCTACTATTCTAAACAAAACATGTTGTGCGTAATCCACACAGAAAAAAAAACGGACCAGCTTAATTAAATACATCAAAAGTAATAAGCGTACAGAGAAGTTCTTTCAAAAGATTGAAATCAGAATTTTAATGTTACACGCGTTTTCATATATTATAAAACCAATATTTTAAAAATTCACACAATCTGAATCTCCTTAAAGATAATAAACTGGAATTCATACACGTGCATTAAATTTTGGGCAAGGCTGTCTTGTTGACCCTTTCACTGCGGTAGCAGTGTTTATTCTCCGTGCGGAACTTTTTTTTTATAAGTTGCGGTTTTTTGCTACATAGTTTCAAAGCCACTAAAATAGGATGTTCATGATTTCATGGTCGAATCCTTTGTCTGGCACATCATGTTCATCTATCTTTTAGTAGCACTCAAAAATCGCTTACGTGACATTTTAAAGCCTACTCTAAGTCAAGTAATTTATTCATCTTGATTACGTATATGATACACACATTTTACAGGCATCCAGTATTAAAAATTTATGTGGTGCTTCCCCGACATTCACAGATTATATTTTTCTGAAATGATAGAGAAGAAACCTCCTTGTACAAAAGTGAATACATGGTTGATCCTGTTTTCGTTTTTTTTAGTTCATCATGGCTAAACAACAATATACACCTAAAGAAGTAAAACAGTGCTTGTCGTAGAAGCCCTAGGACTTATCTCAAAACGTCTATGAAAGCACAATATCCTGCTGATGATATGCGATAGTCACGTGGCCTACACAGCATATAACCATTAGAACACTTGGGGATTTCCCTGGAATGCGTTATATGCATATCCATAATATATAAATATGTGTGGGATATAAGGAAAGAATGGTGTTGTATATTCTACAACACAACGCACACATACAAACATATATCATGTCGTAGACCCTACGACACAACCCAGCGAAAGGGTTAATGAAGTGACGTTGTCAAAAATTATTACTGTCTGCGGTTCCTGAACGCCATTACAAGACTGCCAGCGGGTTCAACTGCCCCAGAAACACTGATGCAGTAAAATTCACACTGACATAACGAGTGGTTGAAGAAAGAGAGAAAAGAAAAGATAGAAAAGGGTCAGCGCCTCCAGCTGTCGAGAACACGTTCACTTCCCCTGCCAATCTTGTTTCTCGGTGCGTCAGAACAGTAATGCAGGGAAGTCAACCACAAGGGGGAGTAAGAGGTAACGCCAACATAGGCAGGCTTGCGGATCGGGATTTTAATGACGTTATTTATATGCAGTTTGAGTCCCCTGGGCAAGAAGATAAAAGTTGAGCCCACCGGCTGAACGTCTGAGCGGACTGGAGAAGACAGATATGCTTCTGCTCTACAAAATAAGGTGTAGAGGTTGCCTGTTACGTGCCTGACTGATATGAGGGAAAGTTGAACAGTGCTACATTATATGAAGTAGTCTTGAGTTATAAGTTACAAAAATGTACGTTTCACTCTATATTCTGCACGATAGGATGGCAAGGCCTGAAAAAAAAAACTCTAGTGGACATACCGTACTAATTTCTTGTTGGGATCAAGAACAGCACGATGAGAAAAAGAATAGATCGTACACTATACAAACTTTAATCTTTACTTTATGCATGACATTGTTTTTTATCCTTTTTTTTAACTTTAAAAGGTTTAATCGTCGCCCACTTTGGCACAATATGTCACATACGATACCTCACACGTCACAATACGAAACAGTTAAAACTAGAAACCAGATTACGAGCTAAGGTATTCAGCAGGCTAAGAAATTATGTCTTTGTAGTTTGTATTTATGACAAAGCTACTACGGGTACCTGACGCCGTCCCTAATTTTAGACTAATTACTTGTGAGAGTGCAGCCATTCAGCAGCACCCTACCGCCAACCATTCACACTAAAGGGTTCACAAACACTCTTATAACCTACCCACAGCGGGAATATTTTGTGGTGTCGCACGGATTCGAACACGGCTCGCTATCTCCGAAATACAGAGCTCTACCATAAGACCAACACGTGCCCCCCCCCCCCCAAAAAAGTGCTTGTTTGTTTGTTTTGAATTTCACACAAAACTACACGATGGCTATCTGCGCTAGCCGTCCCTAATCTAGCGGTGCAAGACTAGAGGGAAGGCAGCTAGTCATCACCACCCACCGCCAACTCTTGGGTTACTCTTTTGTCAACGAATAGTGAGATTGACCGTCACATTATAACGCCCCCACGGCTGAAAGAGCGAGCATGTTTGGTGGGACGGGGATTCGAACCCGCGACCCTCAGATTGGGAGTCGAGCGCCATAACCACCTGGCCATACCGGGCCAAAACGAAAAAAAAAGTGTCTCTGTTACAAGAAGCAGTTGTGAGTCAGTCAATAACGAAACACTGTGATTAGCTTCATGTGATATATTACCAAAATGTCTAGGCTTAAAGACTTCACTTTCAATAGAATCAGCATTTTGAACATTATAACTCTTGTTAATCTAAAAACAACACAAATAAAATATAACATATATGGATATTATAATGCTTTCTACATGTGCTTTAACAACGACTGATATAAATTACGTCTTCATATTCCCTACGTTCGCTCGTGTATATGCGTGCGCAAATATGTGATAAACTTAGCGAAGTACCAGATACTATCTTACTAGCCGTTGAATGGTGATGGGATAGTTTGTTTACCTTCATTTCTTAGCGTAATTTATAATTTAAATCTATTTGTTTATTTAAGTGAGACTAGGAGTTTGATGAATCAGTTCTAATGAATACGATTTCATATTTATAATTTGTTAATGCCTAAATGAAACAAACACTGAATATTCATTTGACGACGATGACTTTATCGCGATCTAGATCCTTTCCGATATCAGGTTTGATATTCCACCTCTTCCTGCATTTTAAGTCTCGTTTGGTTTGTTTTGAATTTCGCGCAAAGCTACACAAGGGTTATCTGCACTAGCCATCCTTAATTTAGCAGTGAAAGACTAGAGAGAAGGTAGCTAGTCATCACCACCCACCGCCAACTCTTAGACTACTTTTTTACCAACGAATAGTGGGAATGACTGTCATATTATAACGACCCCATGGCTGAAAGGGTGGGCATGTTTGGAGGGATGGGGATTTGAACTCGCGAGACGAGCGCCCTAACCACCTGGCCGTGCTAGGCCTTTAAGGCTCGACTATGCAATGATCGCAATCCCAAACTTTAAGAATATTTCCTCATATTATTCCAGGATTACGTTTGTTAATTTGTTATTTCAAACTATTCGCACTTGAATATATAAAATCATACTTAAATACAAAACACTCATTGTACTAGAAAGAAGTGAATATAAAAACACGTGTTTATAAATATTAGAATAGTTATATTAATTTTAAGATCTAAGGGAAAAACAGCGTTAAAATAGCATCTCCTTACATTAGATATTGTAATAGAACTATTCAGCTAATGTAGTCCAAAACCAAAAAAAACTAAAGCAAAAACTGCATTACGGGAGAGGTGAGATTACTGTAGTAAAGAGGTTTCTGCAGAAAGAGAAACCAGTCAACGGTAGGGTTATGTCGTCTCTAATAATTAACCTCCAATTGTAATTCTATGTAGAAGAAGGAAATATAAAATATACAGTATAAGAAATGAATAAAACATACAGGTGATACATATATTGGAGCCACAAAGAACAAGTAATTGCAACTAAATAATACATTTATCATTAGTACAGAAAACACAAAAGCAAAGTGAACGAGTTGTACAATGCACTAATACTTTATATTAACTTTCAACTGAGTAGTACATCTAGTGTTTGTACTACCATAACTTTATCAATGTATGATTGTGAAATATTGTTACAAATGTCCTGTATTAACTACTCTTTAAACCTCTGCCATATTGTTTGGTTACCTTTGACCTTCTCAGTTCCATATAAGTCCAGAAAGTCTTAATAATATTAATATCGGAACCTTGTGCAGCCAACCCACGGTTGCAAAAGTTCTAATGCCATCTTTTTACCAGTTATGTTTCACCGCATTTGCTGCATGCTTGAGATCACTGTCTCAGAGGATGGTGAGACCCTGCCAATTAGATCTTGTTCCTGAAGGAATAACATGACAAATAAGAATGTGATTGTACCTGTCAGCAGTCAGGGTGTCATCAGTCGTGTGCCGATTTCCACCATCGCTGACTGAGATGCATCTCACACTTGTATTGGTTCTCCAAAATGTTTCAGAGCAGATCTCGTAAGATGACCATGGTAGCATTCTCTTCTCCACCATCGACAAACTATCGTTGACTATAGCCAAGTAATTTGAACTTGGACTTAACTGTAAAGAACACATTTCTTCCACGTTGCTCATCTCATAGGTTGATGTCTGATGCCCATTCTAGAATTTTAGTTTGGTTATCCCTCCTAAACTGTGGTTTTTGAGCAAATGCATATCCACTGAACCAACTTCGTGCAAACGTGCATCTTAGTTCTAGAGATGATATTAAAATATTAACACCTGTACTTACAGCTAGGTCACTGGCAAGATTTCTACTGAATTATCGTGTATCATGTAAAGAGCATAAACTGATTTACTTAATATCACTTTCAAGAGTTTGGGCTTTCTACCTCGATCACTTCTATTATCAACAGTATTTACTAGTTTCACACACTCTAAATATTGCCTCTAACGAAACATGAAATTTCGCTTCAATCTGTCGTATGGAACAGCCTTCATCAGCCAAAACTTTGATTTACGTTTGCATTAGCACACTACTGCTGGGAATAATATGACTGCCTGTAATTTTATAGACATTATATTGGTGTAGAACTGTCTGATTGACTGGATAACAGCCAATTATAGTGTAAGCTATCAAAAGATGACTGTACTCTGGTGCAGTATTTTCATACAACAGTAAGAGAACAATCCCGCAGTATTTGCATTTTGTACTCATTCACTGTTTCTATAAGTATTTTTAACAGTTTATACATAATAATAATGATATAACGTGCGTTTATAAACGATAAGATCTTTAAATACGTATATACATTAAACTTTTGGTGTCTATAAGGTTGTTTGTCGAAGAATTCGGTATATCGACCAAACGATCGTAGTGAATATATGTATACTGCGGGCTACTGGCTGTATACTTCTGTATACTTTTGACTGTCAAAAATCACAAAAATGCTGAGTTTTAAGGTGGAAGGACGTTCTGATCGAACAATTTATAAACTTCCATAATAACCCGGCGAACACAAATACATTTACCTTCTTAAACTAACAAAAATTACCTTACAGGACTCTTTGTTTACCATAAAATTATTAGTTACCATAACGTTCTTCAGTCTATTCTAAAGAATAAGAACTTAAAAGTACTTGTCTCATTTCTACCACTTCCAAAACACGATATCTAATAAGATTATTTATAAGTACGGAGATGCTTATTAATTGAACATTAGTATACAAATGCTAAAGACAGTTTTATGTTAATCGCTGAATCATTTCTTAAAAATTATGGACCATGGGTAGTTAAGAATGACATACTTTACTTTATCTAGGCTTAACTGACAATCTACCCTCGAAATAATAACTTTCAAAATGAAAAAACAGACATTTATGAAATTAAATATTTTCACATTTGTACACACACTAAAAATATACTATAAGTATTGAATCGTAAAACAACTGCAATAAACAGTTATGACATCTTCGTATGTCATTACATCACCGATTCTAGAAACAATAAATTAGCGCCATCTATCAATATAACCAAACTATGCTTTCCAGATTCCGTGCCACAAATTTTTTTAAAAATATTAACAGTAAAGAAATAATTAAAATTGCTTAAGTCCACTTTACCTTTAAATGTTTTTATGGGAATTAGATCTGTCACATTGTCTTGTGAAGAGAAGAAAAAAATAGTATGGAAAAAATATCAAACTTATCTTCTGTTTGTGCTTTTTGAATCATTTATTGTCCTTTAAATATTTAAAACAATTTTTTCCTAAATACATGTTAAATTATTTCATTAATAGAAATAATAACAAAAAATGGTTTGTAATAATGACTACACGCTGAAATTCGGCATGATTAATTTTCCAATACACAATTACTGTGCTTCTCAGTGTTCAATAGCATTTACTTTTAATATATACTTGTCTTATTTAAATACCGTATAATTGCTAACTATCAAAGTTGTTTTTTTTAATACACCATTTATGCAAGCATAATAAATAAACTCTGCACTAGTAAATAATTAACTATAACGTATGTTGAAACACACCCAACACATACCGTTCTGTTTTCGTAAGGGAAAGAAATTCTGAGAAATAAATAAAAAAAAAGGGAGGTAACTTTGAATTCTTTTAGTCATAGAACCAAGATTCCATTTCTGTCTCTAATAACAATGTCGTTGAAAAAAATAAAATAAAAACATTTAAGTTGTGAGATTTTGGTCTTAATTTTGAATTTTTATGAGAGTGGTGAAACAAGAAAACACACCTCGTTATCTTTATTACTTCATTATATCATTTCCTTCAAGTAAATTTAATTTTCAAAATTTATATCAAACCTTTCAAATCAAAAGCTAAGCTAAAACAATTATTATATAAAGTTTGTGGTATCAACACATCCGCGGTGCAATTAAGATTCCTCGTGAACATAAAAGCTCATAGTTACTAGTGCTACACGCACACACACCAACCAGTTTTGAAAACATTGTATAGGTGTTACTAAGTTTCTGAATGATGTAATAGCCGTTTGGTTTCGTTTGTTTTAAATTTATGCTCTAGCTGTCCCTAATTTAGCAGTGAAAGACAAAGGGGAGGGGGTCATCACCACCCACTACCAACTCTTAGGCTACTCTTTTACCAACGAATAGTCACTTATAACACCCCCACAGGTGAGACGGAGATTCGAACCCGCGGCCCCTGGATTGCGAGTCAAGCACCCTAACCACCCGCCATGCCAGGCCATTATCCTTTTATTTTACATATAATTTCAAAAATAACATTGTAAGAAAATGAAATGAAGCTTATGGGTCACTCCATTTTATAATTTATACAATGCAAAGAAAAATCCTCGAAACAATTGTCAATCCTTAAAACAAACAAAATTTAGCCTAACATCATAGTCTTCTTTACATGATAAAAAACCACAAACAGTCACATTGTTCATATTTTTAATTCCGTCTAAATTTAAAAAAAATCATTTATCACAATTTACGAATGACATCAAGTGAGTTCATTTATTTTATTCATGCGTTAAGTATATACGAAAATCTAATTTTTAACTTTTGTAGCCCACTAGCTAAAAGAAGACACCTTAAATATTGTGATGCTTGAAACGAGTTGTATCAAAGTTTCATTAAAAGGTCTCTACATCTATGGCGCATCACAACAATAGTAATCATTTCGGAAAATACAATTCAAATATTTGCCAGAAAAGAAAGCTTGAATAATTCTTAAAATGAAAAAGTAACTGAAGAAGTAAACTTCACTAACCATTCCATTAAATTAAATTAATGTATGTAAAAAAATCACATTCTCATGATATAAAATACAAGTAAAAAGTTTTATACTATTCATTATAATGACTGAAATTCTTGATCAACAGGTTATTTTTCTACAAATATTGAAGTTTTTTTCAAATATAAGAAAAGCATGCCTTCAGTTATATTCACTGTTATTTGACTTTAGCAATATAAAAGGTTAAAATCTCAGTTTTCTTAATTTTTGAAATAATGTATTTGTCAATAAAGTAAGAAAATGTAAGCATGCTGCCTGCTAACCTAGGGAAAATATTTTGGGCTACAATCTTTTTATCAATGAAAAAAAATAATGAAGAGAAACAAAATGTAAGATATCAGATGTAAAGATTTACAGTCTGGAAAACTTTAAAACTTCATGTAAGGATAAGTAAATAAATCCACACACCTTAATATTGGTTAATGGCCATAGTGACAAGTATCAGTTTTATAAACAGAAGTTTTGGAATTAAGTGCAAGATACTAAAAAAAGTAATTGGACAAATATTTGAATCTGATAAGTCACATTCACTGTCCAATAACATGGCACATCAGTAGTGTATATCTGAAGTACTAAATGTGTTTATATATGTACTTATAATAATGATAAAGATATAATGAGTAGAAAGTCAAGTTAATTGTAGCAATGTAGTTACACTGACTAAAAAGTTTCTGGAAGAACACTGTACAATCAAACCTTCAAACAAGTCTAGCAGAGAGAGAAGAAAACATAACAATTCTACATAAAAATTAGCTCAAACACAGAACTTAGAGAGAAATTTGAAGATACTAGGAACAGAGTGAAGCAATTTATAATAACATGGATGCATAAGCATGACATAAGGAAAGAAGTACAAGTGGGTCAACCAAAGACGACTAAGCTTAAGTGCACAAGTGGGGTTCAAATTGAACTTTCCACAACCTTTCAAAGAATGCCATTCAACATGGTATTATATATTTCATGTCAAAATTATCAACTATTCATGACCTTTTTTTCAAAGTGTCTCAATGATGATTTTATTGTAGCGAATAATTTTCTGTTAATTTATGTAATTGTATTTAGTCATTTGTAGTTTCCTACTAATAAAATTATTAGAAACAGAAGTATTATTTTAAGTTATATGATAATTTTTAAACATATAACAGATATCTTGACAAATAATATAGAATCATTAACTGTAGGTAACAAAATTAAACTGTTTACTAAATAGTCACAGACATGCTGTCTCAGAGGTTTTCTACATTATCCCTAAGTTTGCTAACATGAGTATCCTCTTTGCCATGGTACACAACATGGCAAAGAGGTATTAAGCCCATGGAAATTTTCTTTGTTTCATGTTAAGAGCATTAATACCATCTATAAACAATAATTCTAAAACTATAAACATTAGAAGTTTTCAATTGCTTGTTTCTTTATTCCTAAGCCTTTAATAACATAAGTTTATCTCAATTCAAACAATCACAGCTGTATCTTAGGAAGAGAGAGAGAGAAAAGCATATCAATTACCACCCATTAAGTAATACTATATCAAGCTTATTTATGGTACAGGAAAATTTTGATACTGATACATTTACTGATACAAAAAGCATGAATGAAGATGACATATTTAAATTTTAACATAATTAATACAGCTGTGCAATATCATAAAAATAATACACTGTGTACAACACAATACATTTGAACTTTGAGGTACTAAAAAAAACCTTTTGACAGCAGCTGAGAATCCAATGTGTTTTTTCTACAAAGACTTAACCTAGTCTTAATTTCATACTCAGTTACAATTCTTATGTCATAAAGATGCAGAGATTGAATATTTTTAATAACAACATTACACTTCAAAAACATAATACTACAAGTGTTAAAGATACATTTCCCTTCTACAAGCTTGTGTCCATTGCAGATAAAACACACAACAACACAATTTACCCACATGAAGTCTTTAGAGCAAATGGTGTATTCCTACCTGAGATTCTAAATCTCTTTTTAACTGATCTCTCCAGGCTCTGGCATCTTGCTCTTCTTCTTTCGATCTTTTGGTAGCTAATTCTATTTCTTTCACCAACTGCTCTCTTTCTTTCAATTTCTCCTGTTGTTGCTTTAAATTTTGTTCCAACTTTTCTTCCATCTGAGCTTTAATACCAAATAATACCTAAAGACAAAGAAATTCAAATGTTTCATTAAACAATATAACACAATAATGAGGGCAACAGTACATAAACAAACAGATGATACAAAAAAATACAGTGTATAATATTATTATCACAATACAACACCTTTCAGACAACAAAATTCATATTCTCAGCAACAAAAATTTAGCTACTTTCAGAATGTGCCAACTTTTGCAAGCTAATGGTAGCAAAAATCATGTGTGTACGTGTGTGCTTATAACATCAGACTCGGGAAGTGTGTTTAGGAATGTAAAGGCATTAAATATGCTCCTCAATCTGATATAAAATTATTTATTTGGTATTAAATTTCAATTATAAAAAATGATATTAAAATATCCTATGAATTTGAATCATTAACACTTACAACATGCACAAGAGGAATGGGATCACATTACACCCTTCTTATTGAAAACCTCTCCTGAAATGTTAAAAATTATATCCAATTATATATGTTTCCTCAAATTTTTTTGGGCTATAATGTTTCTTGCTTTTCTAGATTTGGTTTTAAAAAATGTTTATACAACATAGCTGTTATAAATAATGTTTTATAACAATAAACTTTAGTAATAAGCTTCAGAATTGTGAGAAAAACCTTGGAAACCTACAACAGATAAAAGGTAGTTGAAACAGTAATATATCCCTATATTTGCTGGAAACTTGTGCTAGGCCAATTACAAACTGTTATACATTGACAGTTTTATTCTAATTTCACTATAATTCAATTTTTTATTTAGAACTGTTTGCATATTTGATCATATACTACACTTACATAAGCAGAAAGTTTAGTTTGTTTTGTTGAATTTTGCACAAAGCTACTTGAGGTATATCTGCTCTAGCCATCCTTAACTTTGAAGTATTAGACTAGAGGATGGCATCTAATAAACATCATCTGCTCTTGGGTTATTCCTGTCAGACTAAATAGCAGAATTTAACCATCATTCTTATATTGTACTCATAACCCCCAAGTATGGAGTGTGATTCTGTTCTTTTTTTGTGATAATAGGGAACAAACCATGAAACCTCGAATCCACAGTCTATCACACTAACCACTGAGCCATACTCAGCCCACGGTAAAAGGAAAAATATAATAAAGACATCTAAGTACACACATGTAGTTTCATATCTAACATGTCTTGTATTATTCACCAACGTTGTCCTAGTACCAATATTTATTGTAGATTTAGTTACCTCATTTAATAGCTTTTCACGTGCTAGTCTCTCTTTTTCCCATTCTGCCTCTCTTTTTTGCCACACTCTTTCTGCTTCTTCTCTGTAGAAAAATTTTTTAAAAAGTTACAAAATTATTAAAAATTTGTACAGCTCTTTAGTAGCATTTTTGTGACCTCCAAATAAAAAATGAAACATCTGATATAGCAATAACATTTCCTTTGTCTTAATAGTTATTCTGATTTATTTATAAATTTAACCAGATTTCATATTATTAATGGTAAGTTTGCATAACACTTTTATTTATCAAAATAATAAATTTAATGATTTTTTCCTCAGATTTTATGGTTTTATCTTTCAAAATTTATATGCGAAGTTCCTCCTAACCACAACTTAAACATTATTGTGGCTTAATCACTAAGCTTTCCATAAAACTCATTTTTTAAATTATATGAGCATACTTAGTTAAATCAATGTCCAAACTATTTTTTCAATAAAAAAAAATTACCAAAGTTTACACAAGTTTAAATTCTAAAAAGGCAAAATTATGACACCTTCTAATCTGTACTCTTAAATTGTTATGCATATAGATTAAACATGTTATGCTAACTGAAGTTCCTTTTTCTTGTAATTGTGTGGTGATACCGATAATACTCATATCATTAAAATTCTTATTTTTGAAAAAAAAACATGTATATGGTTAGATCAAATTTTCTTTCTTGCTGTTTCCTCCTGACTAAATCATAAATTATATCACAAAAATGTTTGAAAAACTTGTTCTTTAATATCTGTTTTCTTAATATGGCATAAATTAATTCTACATTAGATAAACTAACAACTTTATAAAGTTTTAAGCTGGAGGGGGGGGGGGCACACATAAGAGCCTTTAAATATTTGCACTGAACAAAGTTAGCAACCAAAGCATTTCACTGTATTAACAGTTTAATCTACAAAAAATTATCAAACTCTTTTTGAATATTCCTACCTCAGGCATTCCAGCACCTTCTGACAAAAATTTAGGATTTATTGTTAATTATTTTTGGGATAAAGTTTGGAAACTTAGGGACATTTTTGTAAGGTATTTTTTACAAACAACTAAATTACAAATGTACCTTTTTGAAACAAATAGCAATAAATAAACTTACAATTATTTTGTTTTCTTATTAATTGTTTTTTGCTCTGAATCCTAGTCTTCAGCATTGGTTACAACTACATACTTTATACTTGAAAAACAAAAATGGTTTGAATCAGTTTATTTTTTAAGTTCTATTACCTCAAATTTATAAAAGCTAAACTTATACTGCTTTTGCCATAACAATTAAAAGCTTTATCTTTCATAAGGGCTGTAAAATGACTTCTAATGGAGCTGTCTAGCCAGTTATTTATAGGAGCAAATTACTAGAGTACATTTTAACTGAGTACTTATAAACTCTAATTCAAATAAAATAGCTAATATCTCATCTAGGAATAAACACAAACCATAACTGACAGTAGAAAGCTTCAATTGGTTTAAATAGTAAATCCTAATCGAATCTATAGCATGTGTTTGATATTTTAAGCAGTAAAGCTTATTGTTGAAAGAATTATATTGTTAAAACAATAAACTGCTGCCTGTAGTAAACAAAAGTTCTAAGTCACAGATTGAAATAACAAAAGTTAAGATGAAAAAATAAAATAATTATAATTATAGGCACCATTCTTCATTCCTATTCATCTATGGTTGTAGTTGCTTGATGAGAAGAGCTTCTTTAAGTTTTCTGATAGAGTATTTGGTGGCTTTGTATAGAGAATAATGGATTCATGCCCGAAGTTATTTGTCCATGATTAGTTAAAAAAAGGATCTGCAGTTGCACATGTTGTAGTTTATAGTCAATATGTTCTCCTATCCTTATGTGTAGGGTTCTTCTGGTTTCACCAATATATGTGTGATGGCAGATATTACATGTAAGTTGATAAACAATGTTGGAGGCCATTGTATCTTTGGAAAACTGTCTATTTTTCTTCTTGTTTTATCTGTGCAATGCTAATTTCTGCATGTCATAGTTCTTGAAAATTTGCTTGATATAAAAAGGTAGATTTTCATAGTTCAAAAGAAGAGATTTCTTGTTTTTTCACTATGGTTATGATTGATTTTTTTTAATTCTTCAATAATTGCACTTCCTTGGAATCTTTTGGATGATGGGAATTCAAATTAAGTATTAGACATTTTTAAACTGGTTTGTGAAAAAAAGTAGATTGTATATTACTGTCACTATTGATTGTTAAGTTAATGTCAAGAAAATCTACAGTTCTGCTGTTATTCAAATGATAAGGGGGAAATGGAATGTGGGGTATGGAAGTTAAAAAGTGTAGACATCTAAAAGAAGAGAGGCTATGCTTCCATAGTCTAAACACCTGATTGATGTATCTAAGCCAGAGATCAAGGCCAGCATTGGTATCTTGTCAAGTGCCATTGGTACAAAAATGCGCATAAATATTACAGTATAAATACCAACTACTCAATTACCTATTGTGACTTCACTGAATTGGAGATTTGGTTTGTTGTCAAAACGAAAATATCCATTATGAAGGATAAAATGCAGAATTTTTGTGACAATGTCTATTGCCAGTCCATGCATCTCCAAATTATTCATGTGATTCGTTATGAATAAACACACTGCATTGATGCCATCTGTATAGATAGGTAGAGAACTATGACATCCAATATAAAGAGTATTGTTATGTTTGTCACTAGCGATCCTTGAATCGGGATAGCAGGTCTTGTGCATTTTTCAAGTGTGCTGGACCATAATTTAGTAAATACATTAAAACTGTATGCATATGACAGTCTTTTGTTTTTGTCTCGGTTTTTTTTTAGTGGAATCATTGCAAAGTTTTTCAAGTTCATTCTTGCCTTTTAAGTGATCAAATATATTTTATTTGTAAACGTTTCTGCTCATAACCATGAAACTTTTACATTTGCCAGATTCTTTGATAATGGTGTTATCATCTTTAAGCTTTTTAAGAGTTAACTGTTCTTGGTGATGTAAGTTAGGCTTGGCCTGATAATTTTTATGTCTTTGTAAAACATTCCTGATCTTTTTTTTTCACATCCACTATTTTCTTTTCAATATATTTATTAGCATGGGAAGTTTGCCATTTGTTTGTATCAAAAGGATGTTTATTGAGACATTTGTAAGTTGTACGAGTTGTTACATCTGTAGTTGAACAAATTTTAAGAATGGAATTAATGTCTGAATTTATGTTATCTGTTTCAATGCAGACTGTAGAAGAGGTTGAGTTGATGATACTCTATTGTATACAACAGTTATTTTCGCTGTTGTTCATAGTTAAGGAAGACTTAATTCTTTCTCTATTTTTTACAGAAATTATTCCATTGAATAGAATAAAAGGGTTTGTTCAAGGGAAGACAATGTATTCAAACACACTTAGGTGGAAAGTTTAGTTATTACTGCAAAACCAGGTCCTTTAGCTAGCAGATTCAAAGAAGTCAAGACAATGAATTCATTTTCTACTGTTATTTTTTTATTGTTGACATGTTTTCTTGGTCTTTATTAATATTTGTGATGAAAGTCTTTGGTTTGGTGGTTCATTAATCATATATACTTCTCCATTTCTTACCAATTCTTACATGATATTCTTTCCCTTCCTTACATAAAATTTCTGGTTTAATGTTTATGAGCCAAGTGTAAAAATTGGGAAACTTTTCTTAGGAGATATTTAAAATTATTTGTTTTGTTGAATTAGTCTTAGATGCTTATCTTTCTTTGCAAATAATATTGTTATTAAGTCATTTGTAACAGGAAAGAGAAACCTAATCAACCTTTTCTGTGATTTCTGATTTTCCTTCATATGATCTGGTAATTTGAAATGATTCCAAATACATTTAGGAAGAACCTTATATCAGTGACACTTGAGCTTTAATTCTTGTGAATTTAAGAGTTTATGTTTGGGTTAACTAGGTTGTACTATGGATAACATGGTTGACATTTGAAAACTCATTATTTAATTTTTGTAGTGCATATTGGAGTATAAACAACAAGTAGTAATTTATTGTTTCAACAATAAGCTTTACTACTTAACATGTCAAATGCATGCTGTAGATTCTATTAGAATTTAATATTTCAACCAACTGAAGAGCTTTGTATTGTCAGTTACAGCTGTGTTTTAGTGGAACACTCCTAAAGAAGCTTTAAATCAAAATGTTGAATGTCCAATTAAAGAAAAAAATAATTATTTTGGTGTTAAAATATCTTTTATACTCCAATATGAATTCAAGAAATTAAGTAAGAAGATAGTGACTGTTTTCTTTAAGGTCTTTGAAAACTCATTCTATATTCTCTTTCTTTTAGCATCAAATTCTGTCTTTTCTATATATTGCTTCATTTTTTTATTCTTGTTTATGCTAACTCAATAAGTCCTGAGCAACACCTACTTCATCCAATTTCTTGTCTTTCAAAGTCATTTTAAGCTATTCATTAGCTTCTTCAAATAACTTCTCTATTGATCTTAATTTTCTCCCAATTGTTTGTATTCTTCTGCCACAGATTTTTACTTATTTCTTAGTTTCATTTTTTCCAGGTTTCTGCTAGTTTCTTCAAGTTCCAGTTGCTCATTCTCTTTCTTTTTTATTCTTTTTCCAAACCTTAGCTTGTACATTATGAGCATGCCTACCTCCTTCTAGTAGTCTTTGTTAGAATTATTTCTGAAACTTTGCCCCCACTAACTTTTACTGTATCCTTCAATATTCTAAGCCCATTGAAGGAATTATCTAAGTGTTCTTTCCTTTGTAAACATTTTATTGTTTTCAGACAGGCTTCATTCACCTCCAGTATTTCCAATGGCAAGACACAAAGATGTTTTCACATATTTAGCCAGAATATTATATTATTTAGTTCCATCAGACATTTTGCTTTCTAAAACTTTGTTCCAGTAGTGATATAATCTGCCTTTCTTATCATCCTTCCAGCTTTAAGGGATATCTTTTAAGTGATATATTTCAACTCATCTGTCAACTGTGCAATTTCATACTCCTAAACTACTTAGGCATTTTTAATGTAATGTTCCTGATTTGTTTAGCTTCATTATCTTCTTTCTGCATTAAAGAATGAAGACACCATTTATTCCTCAGCAGGTCATTCTCAAAAGGAAGTTTCTTCTGAAGATACTTCGTCACAGTCTGCAAAAAGTTCCTCATGTTTGCAGTGGCCAGTTTTTAAAGTTTGAGCTTCCCTTACAACAATGATCATGTAGATTCCCTAATTTCCATGACAACTAATTTATCCTGTTCTTCAACAACAACCAACAGAAGTTTCTTTCCATATTATACTGAAACAACACTGCTTTTCAAAAATCTGAGCATAATAAGACATTTTTGAATACTCAATGTGTACTAAGGATCCTCTCTTGTTAAAATATATTAAGAATATATCAGAGATTACAAGCCCATGAGAAAGTGTATTTGTGCCAATGTTGATGGTGTCTTCAGCAGTCAACAGATACGAGGGTACCATTTATTTTTGTCAAGAAGTTTGGTTGTTTTGTTGCTCTGAGCTGTCTTTAGTTGTACTATCAAGAAATATCCAAGTATAGGTTCTCTGTTTTTAAGAATCAGTTGCAATGCAGGCAGTCATGTCAACCATCTTCATTACATGTGTATAAGGAACAATTCTTTGTCAAATCCAACTTACTCTTTCACCTCTTGAAAATCTCTTTGGCAAGGTGATGACTTAAATAAGATCAGATTAATTACTAATTTCTCCATATTTCCACCATACACTTTTAGACCTTCACAAAAGGAATTGTGTACTACATGTATATTACAGGGAATTAAACCTGGCAGGCATGATATTTTTATTTCCTCATTGAACTGCTTCCAAATTTCCTTATTTACATTAGGGCTAACAGATCTGGAAACCACTTTCCTACGATATGTCTATGATTTTCTTGGAAACATCTGTATCCTTTACACGTTAAAACATCAGTTCCCTCAAGAACTTAGCAACTTCTTCTCACTCTGATATGACAAGGAGAGCACACTGTTTTCAAACTTGAGAGGTATTAGTTTCATCTTACTATGGCACAAGGTATTCAGAAAGCAAGTTCTTAAACCATCCAATATAAGGAAAGATGTCTTAGATCTACTCACTGTAAATTTCTTTGCAACAACATTTCCTGGAAACATTTTTCCAAACATTACGAGTACAAGTAATTGTTTAAAAATAACTGTTATCCTCTAAAGAACTTCTGCTTGTGTTACTCTTCGGTATTTTGATCCACAGCTATAAAAGATGTATGCTTGTTTCTTTCTCCTTCTGACACAACTGATGATTTTGCTTTAGCCAACTAGCTAAAAAAATTATTTGTCCATGTGGAGTTTTGCAAGAATATATTTCTACATTCAAATTATAATTAAAAATTTCCAAACATCATCCAAAAACAAACAAACACTTACTTCAATATACAGTGAAATTTCTTTGAAATAGCCCATCAGAAACTAAGAACATGGGATACCTCTGTAATCCAATACGAAACTTACTTCTAGACAAAGCCAGTTTTAAGAAATTTCAACTTACAGGAATATTTCTATTTAATTATTACTTATCACAATAAAAACATGATGTGGAACTATGGGTATTCATTTTTGAAACATGCTGATGGTCAAGCAGAAGATGAGAATTTTGAACATTACAAACCATTTAGCTTCAGTGAATTCACATCGGACTTTAATACTTTTAGGAAAACATTACCTATCATCATCAGCGGAAAAAAATCGGATATGTGATCTAGGTTGATAAAAAAGAGAGGGAAAAAGTGGAAGAGGGACAGGGGGGAGAGGAGCAGTCGTTGTAACCTTGCAAATCAAGGCTGAGCTGGCCAATAGAGAGCAATCAGCAGGACTCGACAAGGAGTGGAGTGGAAGTAGTCGGATGGGTGGGTACACATAAAGATACTTGTGTGATCAATCCTGGCTGAAGGCATCGACTGCCAGAGCCTGTGGATGAGGTACAGGTGAACAGAAGATAGGTAATTTGTTGTTAAGGCCCGTATCAAAGGCATCCACGTGGGGAGAACCCTAGTGATGGCAAGGATTCTTGAAAACAAGGGCATCTAATGTCCATTCCATGGGATATATCCAGTTGGGGCACATAAGATGATCTGTAACTAGATTGAAAGTACCCAGCACATGACATGCAATAAGGTGAGAAATGCAAAAAGCTAGTTGTGTATTGTGTTTTTGTCAGTTCATAGTGCATTTAAATTGTAAAATGATGCATCATAAATATAATTCATGCATATTTGCAAAAGCAAAAATTTTAATTATACACATTAAAAAATTAGATAACTTACTGAAAAAGCAACTGAGACTCAGCTTCTCTCTCTCTTTCTAGCTTTATTTGTTCTTGGATCATTTTCCTCATCATGTCAAGATCTGCTTTGGTTCTTTCTTTCTTAGCCTTTTCTTTTTCCTGTTGCTTAGCTTCTTCTTTAGAGAAATACTCTAACAGTTGTCTATCAAATTGCTAGAAAATAAATAAGCAAAAAGTTAAATTGGTATAGAATCCTCACACAGATTTTTAGTCTTTCAATTTGTAACAACTACTTACTGGCTCAATAATTAAAAAACTAGAAAAGCTCAATCATCACACACACACACTTGTATGTATGTTATTTGTAAAGTGTTATGAGGCCATTCATTACATAGCATTAAGCATATTATCTGAAAAAAAATTAGACATCATTCAACAAGCTTTTTCTGATAAACAAATAAAGCTAAATGTTAAGTTCAAATCCATCCAATGGTATTACACCAGTCAATAACTGTTAAAATTGGTAAAGAGCAATAAATAAAAATTTTAACAAAATTTATAGTTGAAGATAAATTTTTATAAAACACATCATGGTTCCTATAGCAATAATGGTTTTAACATCTCATCAACAAAACACAAAATAATAAAATTTTACATACCAGCTCCTCTTGGACTTCTTGAGCCTTCTTTCTCAATTTGTGTGTCCACTGTTTTGTTAATGCTATTCTAAAATAACATATGATTTCCTGGTTTTCATCTCATTACTAATCATAGTAGTTACAGCAAAAAAACATTTTAAAAGCTCTTATTTTTTGTTTTAAAAAAAATTAAAATTACATTTACATAATATAATCCTTTTACTGATAAAAATTAGCATTTTCCTTGTTTTGATAACCATATGCTCATAGCATCTGTCAATTTATATAGATCTGAAAACAAAAATTCACATGTATATTGTGTATTACATCACATCCAAGTGGGTTTCTTCAATTTATTACAGTATTATATACGAACATTTTCTTTACGCATGCCACAAGTCTTCCGCTCCCCTCTTGTTGGAATTAGTACATTCCAATGTGTATCTTATGCAAATCAACGCTAGGAACCGAAATCCACATGAAGGTAGAATGAGTGTTTCCAATCAAAAGGGGTGAACTATATGTGTGATGGATCAACTCCATGTGGTATGGAATGTGTAACAGGAGGCCAAGTCAACCATTAAGGTGACAGATCAACTCAACTGTATGTGTAAATAAATAGTAGGAGACCACATCAACCAGTTCGGTGCCGGATCAACTCCACAGTAGTGTAAATAGTATAAGGAGGCCACATCAGCTTGTAAAGTGACAGATCAACTCCAGTAGTTGTGGATATTGGTGAATATGTAAATAGTATAAGGAGGCCACATCATCCAGGAAGGTGACAGATCAACTCCTGTGATAGTGTAAATAGTATCAGGAGGCCACATCAACCAGCAAGGGCATGGATCAACTCCTGTGGAGACCAGATCTCATCTGTACTAACAGAACACCACCGCCCTACTCTTGAATGAATGGTTATGACCAACTTTGTTAGTAGCAATGGGAAGAAAGTGATACAAAGCCCGATGAATGGCTATGAGATATAGGACATTGATATGTAAAGATTTTTTGTCTAAAGACCCATGACCCAAGCACTCCAACTCTGAAGGTATGCATCCATAAACAGAGATAAGTCCAGATGAGGAGGAAGAAGTGAGACACCTGCCGATGTGAGTCTTGTCCAACCACCAAAGGAGATCATCTATAAAGAAAGAAGGAAGGGTGATGGGAGCATCCAAAGGATCCAAAGCAAGGTTCCATTGACCACGCAGAGTCCACTGAAGGGAGCGCATGTGTGCACAGCCGAATGGGATTAGTGGTGTCACAGAAAACCGTATCCCACGAAGCAACAGAACCTCATGTGGAGAAAGTGAGGGAGCAGACAGGGTGTGGGAAACTGACAATTCTATAGAAAGGAGTCTGAGAGAAGAAGGTTGGGCCTGACTGAGGTGAATGTTGAAAAAGACACCCAAATGTATAAGGTATTGAGTAGGACTTTTCTAATTTGATCATCCAGCCTACACAAGCAGCTTAGAGAGGGAGCTGACGAGTATGACAGGCCAACTCCTGTTCGGAATGGGCCAGAAGTAGCCAGTTATCCATGTAAAAATGGAAATGCAGCCCTAGGGCATGAAGATGAAGAGGGCACAAAATTGGTGTGCCACCCTTTAATGGACGAACTGAAGATAAGAATGAGACCTTTTTAAGATGGGAATATGCAGATAGGCATTGGAGACATCCATCTTGATCATCCATAGACCTGGAAAAAAAGCCCCCCGAAGATTAAGGTAGGACTCCAAGGTGAAACGTGGGAGATGAACAAAGCGATTGAGGCAAGATAAATTGAAGACAGGCTTCCAGTCCCCGGTCTTTTTGGGAACAACAAACATATGGGAGTAAATGTTCACATGCCATTACCTGGGTACATTGTTTATGCTGCAGCAGAAAAGCCTTGTTTCCACCCTTCCAACATGGCTCAAAAGTCATCACCTAGTGATAGTAAAGTGTCCCCTGCTAAGAAGCCCAGGAAAACAATTAACTTTGGCACTAAACTGTACACTACAGTTAAAAAAAAAAGGCATGTTACACCCTTTAAAAAGGTTATTCAAGGGTGGACCAAAATTTTTCAGGAAAGCATCCCCCCATAATACACATAGAGATTGTGTTGCTTAATGTCATTTCAGACGTACATCCCATTTTCCCGGAACAGATCACAACATATAACAGGGACCCCCTGTAATGTAATACTATGGTAATAATTCAGCAGTTTAAGATCATTGAGAGTGTGGAAAATAGAACATTTTATAGTTACTAATCATTTTATAACTAGTGATTTTCCACATTTGTTGTGTTTCTTTTCCACTTCATAAGCCAAAAGCTCATGTAGTTATCAAAAAATCAATTTTGTTTATCATTTTTAATGTATAATACATTTTCTAACTAATAATAATAAGTTCTATTGTCAACAGGACCTTTCTTTCATACTTCTTCCCTTTCACCAATGTTCTGAATATAAAATAACTAAGTAACACTAAATTAGATATTCAAGGTGTTTAATATTTAGAATACTGTACTCTAAATAACTATCTCTTTTAGGAACATTTACATACCTCATTTTCTTCTTCTCTTGAGCTTTTTCTAGCTCTGTTCTTTTGATTATTATCTCTTCTATCTGCTGTTGTTTCTGCATCAATAGAGATTCTTCTTTTTTTAACATTTGTGTCTAAGAAATCACAAAAAAATATACAGGTATGAAAGAGAGTACTTCGTTTTAAAAATACAGTAACTAATAGTAGTGTGCTTCAGAAAATGTATATAATTCAATTAATAATTAATGTAACTTCAGTTCTTTAATTTCTAGTTTACATATACATTTACTAAGGTTACTGTATGTTACAGCTTTTAATTGGGACAGCACTTTTCTCTCTCTTTCTTTCAAAGCCTCTGAAGTGCCAAAAAATTTATGTTACAGGCACTTGTTATAAATACAGAGCCAGTTTGCTTTATCAAAAAATGCTTTATTTCAGTTTCATTTCATATATTTATAGACAATGCTGAAAAGTATTAAAGCCTATGAACCACTCTCATGGTTACGTTTAAACATAATCTTTCACTTCTCACATATTGATAAACATATCATTAGAACTTACAATGTCTAATCTTGGGAATTATTTGTACATAGTATATTGTATGTTCTTTTAACATATAATTTTTATATCTTTACATTTGTTGCAAACTGATTAGAACACTTACTGATTCGAAAACAATTTTAAAACAGTTGAACATACAAAAAACTATTTCTTCACTGTTATCTGACATAATCCTCTCATTCATGATAGCTTAGTTTATTGTACAAAATAAAAATTTAATGTTTTAAGTTTGTCTAATAATCTATTTACCTGCAACTCTTTGTGTTTAATTTCTTCTATCTGTTTTTTTAAATCCTCAGCCCAGGCTTCAGCTTCTTCCTTTCTCTTTCTTTCTAATTCAGTTGCTTTACTTTCTTCTTCTAGTCTTTTTTGTTCCATCACAGCTAAGAGGAGTCTGTCCTCTGCCATTTCTCTGGCTGTTTGCTACGCATCAATTTGTAATATACTATCAGGGTCTGTATTATTTCAACAAAATAATCATCTTTACCCAAAACAAATAATATCTATTGTAAATCACATCAACAAGGTTGCTTCATGTCATGTATATTCTACACAAGTAAATTTGCACTTCAAGTAGGAAAGACATTTATGAAACTACAACATCTACAAATATAATGTTTTTAAAACCTATGGTAAATTAGGTCAAAGTTGGAAAAATCTTTTGTTCAAAACAATGAAATTGTTTGCAAAAATACTTCCAACAAAGCTTAATTAATTTCATTCATAAACAAAAACATTGCTTTTTCACTGTATTTTACAAGAAAACCTAGAACTGCAAGGCATGGTTTAATGGACTTTCACTTCTCCAAAAAAGTAGGACAAAATCAAGCTCCCACATGTCACTTCAACAACAGCCTACAAGCCTAAAAACTGTCCATCAATCAGTCATTTAACTTTTTCATAAAATGGTTAACATCACATTCACAAAAGAAAAAAAATTTTGTCTCTCAGATTTGGATAGAAGGTTGCCATTTTTAAAAACATAAAATAAAAACCAAGCACCTTTTGACAGCAACCAAACATTTTTATGTATTATCATTCATGTTGTCCTATCAAACATCTAACAATATTAGCTTCAGAGTTATGAAAGTCTATATAAACTAATTATGTAAGCTTTACACAAGAACTGTAAAGTTCTTTAACTTGTATAATATAATTTACCATACTAGACTTATTATGTTTATGTTTCAACATTATCACTTGTTTTCATCTTTCTCAGTATCTCTAATATGTTGGATTATTATATTATGGGGCTTCCACACTGTAGACCAAAATGTGAATTATCTAGCAGCAATCAACACTGTGAAAACATTTCTCCGCAACATATCAATAATGTTTCTTGATAAAATAAAAGTTACATTTTTTCCTAATATGGTTCACTGATATCATGGTGAAATGTCAAAATACTTAGTTGTGCTCTGATCAGTAATACCATATTCCATTACTTGAGAATGGCAGCCACTGTTAGTCTTGCACATTTCTAGTTAGTCTGTTATATATAATTAGGAACATTATTTCTTAAGTTGTTATTATTGTGATCTATGCAGTTAGCTTGTTTTGATATTTTGTTTTTGTAATGTCTAAAGCCTTAAATATAAAGATACCCAGGAATAAATATGATGAGTAAACACATCAGAAAGTTTATCATACTCATTTCCGTCTTCAAACCTTGTATTTTTGTATTTGCCAACAGAAAGGAAAATTAATTCAGTTTTACAAATTGATTTTCACATAAAGATACATTAGGAGAAAAATAGTTATTTACATTAAGTATATGGAATGAGGGGAAGAAAACTGTGTTGGAAAATACAAATGGAAGTGTAATAAATTGGTCACTTTAGAAGCTCCTACATAAGTAAGGTACCTTCTTTACTATAGCTCTAATCTAAGTAACTGATGAAAAAATGATCCAATGTCACTCTTAGCAGTCCATTATTAAGAAAGAAGGTAATTTCAAATTTGTCCTATAAACACCAAAAAAAGGCTTTTTTACACCTAATACCCTGAAATAGCTTGCATGAATAGTAACACCCAAGTAAACAATGAAAGATGACCAATTTACATATCTTAAGGAAAAGTTGTATTTCACTACCTCTTAATTAAAATTTAACATTCACATTATAAAAACAAGTGGTCACCTGAATCCAAAATAATGTAGCTGATAAAATTCTTAATAGAAAAATCTTACAGTTTTAATCAACTTCAAACTTGATGATTTTGTTCACAATGAAAGAATTCTTTTTTTGTTACATTAATCTGATAATTTTAAGAAGTTAACACTTTTCTTACCTGAAAATGTATTTCAAATAGATACTCATCTGTCTGCACCACAAAAAACTATTATTTTGTGTGTACTGCGGTGTAATTTCATGTGCAGGTAATAAGCCTTGAGCAAAGTTTCCACTTCTACACATGTAAATGTGTATTACACCAGCCTATGATTTAAACATCATTAGGCTAAAGCCTTCTACCAGCATCCTCCATACACAGTAATCCCAATAAGCACTAGTAAGTGAACACAGGCTCATTACTGATGAAGAAAACTAAAAGCACTGGAACTGAGAGGCAAGGTGGGAGGTGGTACAGACAATTGAACATCTGAAATACATTTGAGGTATGGAAAAACTTCAGAAATGATACTTACCTCTCTGCACCATGAAGAGCTAGTGTCCCACACTGAAGATGGTGGATGTTCGCATAATCTGATTGAAAATGTAAGGTGCCATGGCTAACCCAAAGAGAAGTGCCCAAAACTGAAAAACCTGATTGTTGTGAACAAAACAATGGAAAACAAACAAATCAGGATGTGAAGAAATGCATCAGAACAATCAACTTTAGTTCTCCATAACCCTTTGCAGATTAAGAAAAATGACCCATCTTGAATCAAAGAGCATTGAGAAAAAGGTTCAAGGTAGATAAATCAATGACAGACTGCCAATACTTGGCGTTCTTTGGGGCAGCAAAAGGATGGAAATAAAAACCCTGAGTAGGGTGGAGAACCCACTCTATAACTTACATAGTAAGTAAAGAAGATACAGTCTTCTGGAAATGCTAAAGATGCACAGGATTGGAGGGAGGTGGAAAAACGACTAGACAAGGGGAAAAAACAAAAGAGGAGCAGAAGTACAAAAACACAGAGACAGACTACAAGAAAGCACCTGCATGACCCCAAGTCCACAGGTGTGCAAACAAGGAAAGCCAAGCTCCCACAGAACCTGAGCTGAGAGGTAGCATACAAGATCAGTCATCTCTGTGAACTGAGACAGCCAGTCCTCCAAGAGGAGGGATGGTAAGAATGGGCAATTGGATGATAACAGGAGAAGGGCAACACTATGCAACTCCCAAGGACAGAGAAGCTGTTAGGACACCCATGATCTGGTAAGGCAGAAATGAAAATAAACCAGGGAAGACTGATGGCAAGCAGCTTCAGTCTGAAATTCCAAAGAATTGGGAACACCTCGAAAGACTTGGTCAAAAAAGAAAAGGAACGAGAAGGAGGTTATGCAGATAAGAGGAGGAGAGGTGCACACCTGAAAGAAAGGAATCCTGACCAAGCAAATCCCAAAAACAAAGAAATCACATTAACAAAGATACAGCAATAAAAAGAAATTGAGACCAATGTAGCAAAAAAGTAGGAATGAGTATCTTCATCAAAACTGTCTAGGTCACAGTGAAGAACCTCAAAAGAAGGTAAAGCATAGATAAATGATTACTGATTGTCAGTAAGAGTTAAAATAGGAGAAAAGCCACCCAAGGAGGAATGAGACACTCTAGGGATTGAAGTTCAAGTAAGACAGAAGTATCAGGACCATAGGCCACAAAAAGTCAAGAATGCAAGCAGGTAAAGGCTGATGTGAATCAACTTGTAGTTCAAACAGAAAAGCATTAGCATGAACAGAAACATCTGGAGAGTTGGGGAAGAAAAAGACAGAAGATGGAGACTCATGAAGCAAAAAACTCTATTCATGAAAAACTTCAGGAAAACACAGAAATAATATGAGGAATCATGGTCGAAAACAGCCCACAAATAAAGAAAGGTTGGCTTTTGTTCTAAGTTATAAGGTGTTTAATTAAATGATGATACTCAAACTCCAACAAAAAAAAGAACTCTAAGGCAAATTAAATAAGTGAGATAAAGAAAAGAAACTCAATGTAAAAGGTAATAGACTAAGTGTCAATCAGACAAAATTTGAAAGAAGCACAAGAAAAAACACATCAGAACACTAACAGTGCTCAGGAAAGAATGAATGTGTTTACATGCTAGTGCTAATATGGATTACTATCCATGAAGGTTGTTCATGCTCTTACTGGTGGATAGCTATAATCAAATGGCTGGTAAATAAACATTGACACTTGTAGTGGTGGTAACTTTGTTAAAGGCTTGTGGCATGTGCAGGAAATTACATGATAGTGCGTATGAAATACAGCTCTTCATGGTACAGAGGGGTGAGTAACATTTTTGAAGCAAAATTGTATACATAAGTTCAACGCTTTTTCTTCATTTCTGTAGTTTTTCTGATTTTTCATAACACTGAAATGAAATTTTATGCCTACAAATAATAAAAGTATATTATCTGATAGATTATTTAGGCAGAGTATTCATTATGAAACTTAGTTAAATGGACAGCAACTTGTGTTTCTATTACAGGCAGTTGCCATCCATTCAACTAAGTTTCATTCAATAAAAGTAATTCCATGTCACTTACTTATTTCATAGATGTTATAAAATCCTAAGATCAATGAACGTACAAAACATATTGTTTTTTGGTATAATTCCTAGCTAGTTTTATTAGCCCAATATGATGCCCTAAGGCAAAGTAGTCACATAGGTATTTGTGGTTTGACTGTCATTCATAATTTAAACTGTTATTATTTGTTAATTCTAACTGAAGGTTTTAGCATGTCTTCTGGTAGAAGTTAAAATATAATTATTAATGATCACTTTTTCTGATGCTTCTTATATCAGTACTTTATTGTTTCGATCTGACTGATGTTACAGGGATTATTGATATGTGCTTTGAGAGCATTAATACTGCTATGAAAATCTTAAAATAAATTGTGTCTGACATGATCATTTTTTGGAGATGTTTCATTAAAGATTTTAACAAACCAACTTGAAAATACTATTGTCTTAGTATTTAAAAATAGTAAATAGTTATTTTGTTCAAAGTTTAGTCAACATGCAAAGAGGAATGATCCCAACATAATTATTGGCTCGAGCTGACAACTACTAAAAATGCTTAAACAAAAATGGTTTAATAAAAATAATTAAAAATTATATAAATTTTTGATACTTTAATTCTCTTACAGACAAGTCTTTATTTCGCAAATTTTCTTAGTAGTCACCAAAACATACTTTGCAAAAATGTGGTCAGAAAAAAGGAGGAAATATTTTAAGATAGGGTAAGAATGATTTTATAGAAAACAGGTATGAAGTAGAACAATAGTATGACTTTACATAACAAGCAGTTTTTAGGGTTCACTCATGATTAAATTCTTGAAACTTATGTACATTATATTTACTTTGTGACTGCTTGTTTTTACACATTTCTGTCTTTACCTCAGAAATGTACTTAGGATTGCCAGCATTGTATAACTGTTTGCTGATAACTGCCATAAAACATTTTAACTAGCATGATATTTTAGGTCATGTTACAACTAAAAAACTAAAAAGTGTAACCTAGGGTGGAGAAGTCCATCCTGGAACATATGACTCTCTATTCTGATAGTTAAGTTTTTTTCTTGTCTAAAAAAATTTATGTAAGTTACTGTAAAGGCTTTCCTTCATCACATAGTACAATCATAAGAACATACATGTTCTCATCACTGGGAAAAATTAGCCCTATAATATCATATCACTATCCAGCTGTATTTTTCTCTATTTCTTTAGTCTTACAACATACCAATAAATGCATAGGCTTTACCTCCTTTGTCTCTGACACATAATAATACTACAGATTAAATAACATATTAACAAGATGTTGAGAAACTTAAAACATGTGTTAAATACCCCCCCCCTCCAAATAAACTAATGTATTAAATAATGTTTTTGAATAACTAGGGTGTCACAAAAAAAAACAAGAAAGAAAGTATGGCTATTAGTAGGCCTGTCATGATAAGTCTACTCCTTTAAAAATAACTGTAACTACGGAAATTGTTAAACTATGTTAAAATTATGTCTATCACAACTAACTTGTGTTCAAGAAATTTATAAAGCACTGAGGATAAAAATGGAGTTTATTTTCTAAAAGAAAATCACTCACATCTGACACAACAATAAATAAGCCAAATCCTCAATAACTCAAATAAACACTGAGTTATTGTGAAATTTTGATCATATTAGTTACAAAAACCTAAAATATTTTTTTAACTTTATTAGGATCTGTAGAAATTTTCAATAATTATAATGTTTGCCTCTTCGTTCAAACTAAAATAATTGTTAAAATTATACATGTATGTACATAACTTAAAACATGTACAATTATGTACATATTTCTTTGTTTATCAAACATTAACAGAATATTCAATGTTTGATAAACAAAATATTAACAAAAGTCTAATTACAGTAACCAAACTTTATTAGTAACATAATGTTTCTAATGTTGTAATTTTTATGTTAGATAGAGGGAGTGGTGGGTCAATGAAGATGTAAGATTAAGAGACTTTTCAAAAAACCTGGAACAAAAATTAGATATAAATACGGGTGAGTCAGTCAATTAGGTAAGTAAGCTTGCAGTGAATTAGTAAAGCATTGAGTCAGTGTCTTCAGTGAAATATTTTAATTTGTGATAATTATCTGTGATAGTTATTTAGTTACTTGATCATTCAGCTGTGAAACTGTTCAATTTTACATTAATGTAGTACAGTTAGTATGACAGTTCCATTGGAAAGTTATTTGTAAACATACATCTACAAGTTACAAAGTATAAGTCTGTAGAAATGATAAGGAAGAAATAAACTGATTCAACATCATTAAATGGACTGAATTTCAAATCATTTTCACCAGATAATTTAAAAGAACCCTTAGATGAAAGAACAACATTACAAAATTATATATCTGTATCCTGTACTTCATATTAATAATAATTGCAATTTTACCTCTTCTTTTTCTTTTAGTTGATTTCCCCAACTCTGGATTACATTCTTTTCTAGATGATCAGACAGCAACTAAGAAGAAGTAATGCATTATTTTTTATATTGCTGCACTTTAACTCTCTCATTACAGAATCGATCGCAGAGACTAGCCTCGTAACAATTTTGTGCTTGTAACTGTTTTCATATTATAACTTTTACTACAGTAGGCATACCTTCACAAAATTTTGCAGATTATCAGTAACCATAACAAGGATTTTGTACACAAAATATCAGATGTTTTTGGTAAGTTTTAAGATTTTTCAAGTAATGATTTCCTCGTGCATTTTTTCTTTTCAAATGTTGACTTTGATTTTGAGATTAAAAATACTTTTATGCATCAGAACATTATCAGCTTTCACATACAAAATCTTTATAACCTCCTAATGGTCTTCAGATAATTATCAAACATTTTTTTGGAAAAACTTTATATCTTCTCTGTTATTTTCACTATTGCATCTCTGTATGGGTTTGGTCGATTTGAATCGACCTCATAACCATTATAAAAAAATTAAGAAATAGATATAAATTAAGCTTTTTTCATTCTAGAATGACTACACATTATAACACTAAACCACAAATGTTTAATTGAAATAGCTTAAATCTCATAACATTATATATCTATGTATATTTATCATTTATTATTCTTATTTTATTGACCTTTCAGTCATGTCTGACTAACAATACAGAAGTTGCAATGACACAACACATGTGCACTCATGTTACCCTTCCAATAATATAAAACTGGCCTTCACAAAGTGACCTGTCTTGGCTTTGTTCTAATGCATCAGTATTTTGTAAAATAAAGTCACATTTCAGTTATAAAACATTACCTATGTATATCTATTATTACTATTTACAAACAAGCTCTTATATTTCAGTTATTTTCCTTAAAACATAGAAAAGTAAATAAAGAAGTATATAAAACAATGATCTCTTCTACTTACAAACTTTGTACTCACTTGCCACTTGCCAAAATTTACTAAGCCTTGTCAAATTTCATACATGGAAAGGATTTAAAACAAAATCATTTTTTGGTTTTATATTTGCATTTTGAAATAACAAAGAATAATAAATTACTATATCAATATCACAGAAATCCACTATAGTTTGTCAGGCTTAGTAACTAAGCTGTATTTGGGTCTATAAAATATGATAATTCGAGCTCCATTTTCCACTACTTTTCTGCTTCGATTCTACCATGAAAAGGAAGGTTTTCCCATATAAACACTTTGCAGAGGCTGAGAAAACTATGTGGGGGACATTCTGTGCTTTTGATTGGTTATAAAGACATGAGAGAACAAAGCAGGTGTATGTAAGGAAGTATTTCCAAAAATAGAAGAAGTGGACAGGGCCACTTTGTTTAATTTGCTAAATATAGTGATATCTCAGCAAACAGAAAACATAGGAGGTTAATATTTTATATTCTAGCTTGTCAATACTGGTAATTTGAGTTTCTAATTTGTAAGAAACTATAGACTTTGGACATCACAAACATCTAATTTGAAACTAACATACCATGTGACACACAAAAATCAATATTTAGGTTTTTTTTTAATATTTACTTTTAAATTAAGAAATTAACTAATGTAACTATAATCTATAGTTTGATACCAAACTTACTGACATACATTCCTAAAATAGTAGTTCAATAAAAGTTTGAATGTAAATCTACAAACGTGATGACATGCCCTTTGACCCCTGACTAAAGGAAGAACTGCCAAGAAAGGGTTGATTCTTCTTAAGAGAAGTAAAAAACAATAAATCTATGTAGAAATCACAAAAAATTGGCTAAAGAAGTAGACAAACAAAATTTCTAAGATTTTGTTTTATAAAATTTAATAAATGAGTTTTATTTACCTGTCTTGCTTCAGGATTTGTTTGCTGCCAATGTTGATACAATTTTATCTCTTTCGTCTATCAAGCAAAAGAGTATATAATAATTAATGTTTATCCATAAATTGCAATGAATTAAACAAAATACAGTAAGAATTAGGAAAATACTAATGTTATATTGTTAACAAATTCTTTAACTTTCAACACAGGTCAAGAGAAACACTTCTAAAATATGTAATTAAATAACACACTCCTCTGGAGTACATCAGCAAATAACTCTTCCAAAAGTAAAAAAAATTAGTTATTGAAGCAGTTATAAATACGTTGTAATGTTATTCTTAATTATCATAACAAATCACTTTCATATGTTAACATATAAAAATTCTACAATCTATCTTACATCATGTATAATGATGCATTACTCACTACTACGATTGGAACCAGTCTTAGATTACTTTCTAACAGAATCTACCAATGAACTTTGTGTTTATTAGTGTCTGTCTATATTACGTGTTACTTCTTGAACATTATAATCCTCTCCTTTTTTTTCACAAAATTAAAGAGACTATAGAATATTACTGGTTTTATATTTTAACAAAAATTATATTTAGAACTTAAGACAAAACTTAAGAATGAATAGAAATATAAAATAATTTCATTTACAAATAAATGATGAACATTATTATTTTTCTACACTGACAATATATTTCCAATAGGTACTTACCTCTCTTCTCACATAATAGCTTTTCTTGTTCAATGCTGCCCTCTACATGCAAATTTTTTTTTACTCGTACTAGCCTTAAAACTCCCATCTACCCCATGATCAATGTGGTTTACTGCATCTTTGCATGTGAATTATCATGTGACAACCCTTCACAAATAGAAGAGCAACATTCTCTCATGATGCAGGTTACTCCCTTTATTTGATTTCACCTAGCAATCACTTCAAGATTAGGTAGAATTTAAGCACTGGTAATGTTAGCGGGGCTAATTACTTGTCAGAAATATATTTTTAGTGTAGGAAAATATTAACTTCCAACATGATACCTTACATTAATTAAGCTAGAATCCCACATTAGAAAGGTGGAGAGACTAGTGCATCCAAAACACACCCATGGAGAGTGATCTTCACTGGGAGAGGAGCACCTGTGAGAAACCACACCATTTCCATACCAGGTATACTCGTTGTCCGGTGTGGTAGTAAATGTTGCATAATCAGGTAGAAATCATGAAGGGCACATCTCTGAAAGGCTAAAAAAGATGGTTGATCCGGCCCCACATCCCATGGAAATCTCCAGAAAACATAAACCCGGAATGCATGTTGGATCCCAAACCACAGAAATAATGGTGGGAAAAGCTAAAACAGATGTGTCCTATTGTGTAGAATGGTTAGGGCACCTTAGGCCATACCCAGCAGGTCAACTCTACTACGAAACCAGATGGCATCAGATATCGTGATACGAAGAGGATCCACACCATTTTCACCTTAAGTTTAGGAGACAAAAGAGAGAAATTTCATACTGTCTGACTAAATAAAGGCACATGTGTGCAAATCCCCGACCAACACCAGCCACACTGGAACTCAACATCCGCACAATGGTAGGAAAAGATGTGATGGTTCACTCAAAATCCAAGACCAATCGGACTGGTTTCACCTTGCACAACATCATCCTCCGGGTTTGAACCTCACAAAGATGGAATACAAGGAGAGTACATGACTGTTTTATTTAACTTTAATAAGAGAATTATCATTTAGATAGTAATAAAGCACAAGTGTTAAATTTAATATTTTTAGAATCAATAATTTATCGCAGGTTTGCTTATGTAACTGTTTACGATTCATTTGTTGTATAGTTCAGTTTGCTTATGTAACTGTTTACGATTCATTTGTTGTATAGTTCAATAGTTGTGAATTGACATCATGTTACTCAAATCTTCTGAATTTTTCTCTTTGCTTTAAGTGAGTATTGTTACATCCTAACATCTCATAGTTTGTAGAAAGTTCTAGGCCTCAGTCGGGCAGTATATACATAGGTGACCAAGTTAGTGCAATTAACTTAGTGAAAAAAGTGAAGTTAATCCATGGTAGGAGGGGTGAACTGCAATTTGATGGATCTACTCGTGATAAACTGTATGATTCTGGTGGAGGATCTACATCATTTACATCTGCAGAAGACCACTGCCCAACTCTCAACTGAATGGAATTGAGCACATTCAAGAGGCAGCTTCATGTCTAGGTACTGGGAAGTGGTAAGGACTCCCTTTCTCCACTAGAAGAAGGGGGGATGCACTGGGAATGCTCTCACCAGAGACAGTGCAATGGGTGACCATGAAGTCATTACTTTGAAAAGTACTACCCCCCCCCCTCCAATTTATTCAATCAAAGGGACAGCAGGGATAGGCAGCTATCCCCTTCTGCTTTACTCATGATAGTCCATGAGTCAGTACAGTCTGGAACAGGCATATTTATGAAGCAAAGCACCACAAGGAAACCCCACAAGTGGTCTTGTGGAACACTCAATCTCAATAGTGTGTGTATATACAGTACTGTGCAAAAGTGTTAGGACAAAGTGTGGGTCATTGCATCATTTGAATGACTCCAGCAGCTTCTTTCTTAGCTAAGTAATTTCTGCATAGGTTGGATAAGTGTTTGGGGTGATTATCTTCTTGGTAGTAGAATCCTTTACCAATAATATGCAAACCACTGGATATACTATGATGGATCAGTATTTGATGGTACTTTTGCTGGTCCATTATTCCATCTATTTTACAAATATCTTCTGTTGCCTCAGCAGAAAAACACTCTAAACTATCACACTGCTTTCCCCATGCTTCATGGTAGGTAATTTGCATTGAGGTAAGTATCTTTCACCTTTCTTCCGCTAAATGTACAACCTACGCTTTGAACCAAATATTTCAAAGTTCAAAGGGCAATGTGACACTTCCCATATTATCAAGAAATATTTGGTAGCGAGACCTTCATCTGTGTCTTACAATAATCACTCGATATATCAAGTAAGTTGCAGCAGCAACTCACTAGAAACATAGCTAGGACAGATAAGGTTGTTAAATAATATCCTAGGAAATTGATGGTTAGTTCTGATTGTTGTGGCAAAAGCTGCCAGTCATTTGTGTGCAGAAACTTCCAGCACAAATATATAATCTAGTGCGTAAGCCAACATAATATTTTGTTCTATGATCATGTGAGATTGCACCTGTTTGTCTGGTAGACTTGTACCAGTCTTCATTAAGTGCAGCAAGGGAACTGTGCTCTAACAATCCATGAGAAATTTACATGGACTGCATAAAGCAAGTAAATGCATATCATTTGTTAGGTTTTTTGTCCGAGTTATTTTAAAAGTTCATATAACAGGTTTTCAAGACTTCTAAATGGCAGTTATAATGTAGAAAGCATAGTAATCTAGACTAACTGCTGTGTTATAACGATGAAAATGTGTGTCTGTGCACGGGCTTGTGCAAACACATTTTCCCTTATGTATGAAAGAGTTTGTGCATATTTAAATTATGTACACACATGTTGTTAACAAGAATACAATTTTTCAGGAAAATGATGAATTTAGCTTGAATACAGATAACTATATTTGGTAAAGGTCACACTGATTAACTTAGACTGTACTGAGAAAGAAACATGGTGGTTTACTTGTTTACTTTTCCTTAATTCTGGTAATGAATGTTTTCAGTTTGCTCTTGAATGAAATATTCTTACAAGTATAATTTTCCACTGAGAGGGGCAGCCAATCAGCATTGTGATCCATATAGCTAAACAAAGCAGTCTAAATTAAACAACCAAAGTATAGATTGAAAATTGTTTTAAAATCTTTCCAACTAGTATCACTTTACTTGTTTGTGTACTTTTTATTGCAGCATTTATTTTGTTTTGGATACTTCTACAAATAACCTATGATCCCTACTTTCCGTTTAATTTTTATTTATTTTTTTCCCATTTAATTGTTCAGTTTTTATATGTCTGTAAACTTTCACTACAGCCATATCTCTGATAGCTATAACTTTTAGAAGAATTAAAACCACAATCACAAATTTATAAAATGTAATCCTTACTTTGGCCTACAGATAAGTGTAAAAAGCTGCCAAAGTAGGGATTAAATTTTATGAATTTGTGATTGTGGTTTTAATTCTTGTTTCATTATTTTTTGTAGCAGGATACCTACTTCATTTTAAAATTTAAAATTTGTTTGTTTACTTTTTATGTTATACCTGCATAAAGTATATACTTTTACCTTTAGAAACTGTCATGTGTCTATCCATTGATATGTAGCGCCATCTGTTGGGTTAAATTGGGGTTGAAAGATATTTAAGTACGTGCACGATATGTTTACCATTTATAAAAAATCTGTATATATTTATCAGAAGATCAAAACCAGATACCCACAGACCAGTCAAGTAAGCTGGAGAAATCTTGTAGCAATAGTCTGAGCTGTTTTTGGGCTAGCCCCACTGATGTGATGAGGTAGGTAGGAAGGTAGTAGATGAAAAAGTTTGTGTCTAGAAATTTCTGAATTGTTATACAGAAATGTTAGTGAGCTTTTTAGCATATTATTAGCAAATCTGATCATAATATATCATAATCCACAATTTGAATGGTCAGTTTTTTGCTTGGGAATTTAATAGGGTGGTTTTTGGCACATGAATTATTTGGAAACCTTGTCGATCTCTACTATTAAGTACAAAAGTACTTAATAATACTACAAATTAATTTCTAACAATATTTTGGAAATTATTACTCACAAGTAAACCTCCAATCAACTGCACTGGTTTTATTCATTCTTAAGGTTATATCTTTAAAAAATCAACAACAAATAATTTACTTGAAGTTGTTCTAACTTTCGCTGTTGTTTCATTTCTTCCAGTTTTTGTCTTAGCGCATTTACATTCCAAGGATCTTGAAGATGTTCTCGTTTTTTCTTTTCTTCTAGTTCAGTCTATAAAAAATTTAACATATTTCACAACAGATTGTGTGCACCATCTTTTCTATGAACAGAATACTTTTCTTGTACATTATTGCATTATAAAACTAAGCTCCTAATTTGAATATTTTATTCTCCATGCACTCATTAAGAACTGCAGCTCTAACATTCATTACATGAAAATGAGAGAAAAAAATAGATTTTGACAACCAGTTAAATCTAAATTATTTGTAGGATATCGAAAGCCCCTGATGAAGCTGTAATAATGAAATATTGAGCTAATAAAGTTACATTCTGGAGATATAGGAGGTGATTTTATTTACATTTATAGAAATGTCTCATAATAAACTACAGTTTGCATTAAAAAAGTTAATAATAATATCTGCTATAGCTTTATCCATACCTCTTTCTACTGGAAACACAACTTAGTGGATATTTCTTCTGCAAACCTCTTATACAACATTTTTGAAGTGCTTCTGAATTACAACCTTATTATTGTGAATATGTTTTGTTTAGTTTCCTTACTTATAAAACTAAAAGTTATGCACTTTCTTTGTTATTATAATGTGGAAATTTTGAAAACTACATATTACAGAGCTGAATACCACAAAGTATGAAATACTCTCAAAAATATAAATCAACAAATGCTGGACATTTGGATTTTATATTCTGTTTTTGTATGTGCTAACTTGAAAACTTTTATGATAATAAATAAATCAAGAAGTCTCATGATAATCTTTTATGCATACCTCAAGTTGTTCATTTTTTCCTTTCAGAAAAGCAGCAAGTCTTGTCCTCCGTTCTTCTAATTTTTTCTTCCTTTCTTCCTGGTTCTGTTCTTCCACAAGTGATTCCTTATTACCAAGGTACTGACTAAAATAGAAATGAATTAATGGGTATTATATGCCTAATAAAACACATGACATAAGAGAAGAAAAATATCAGACTTTTAACTCACCTATTAGCAGTACCAGGTCTTGAAGATTCCAGATTATGATACTGAGTTGACATTGTGTCCAGATCTTTAAAGTACTGAGCAGCCACATCCCAGGTCTGGTACCTCTGAGCTTGTTGCTCTCTCCTTTGAACAATGGTCCTTTCAATAAGGTCCTTTCTTTTTTTGCTTATCCAATATGAATTGAGTGATGGTAAAGCCATATCCAAAAAATGTTAATTCAGGGAGAGGTGGCAGAAGTGTACAAATTTTACTGCAAATACAAAATTATATGTTTGCTTTTTTATTTACTGTACATGCAATTTGAATACTGTACTTAAAACATAAATTTACAGGAACTATAGTAACACAAAATTAACTAAATCACCGTTCTGATTTCACAGTATAAAATTATGGTAAATATTAAAAATTTTGAATAAGAAAATGTAACTAAAGCTCATAAAAACCTTTGGACAGTCTAGATTACAAAATTTTTTATTCCATGTCTACATTTCTCATATTTAGTTATTGAATAGAAAAAATTTAATGATTATTTACTTACTCGAAATTGTAAATTTTTTGGGTTTTAGTAAAAAAATTAAGGCCTTAAAAAAAAGTATTTTTTATCTTTTTCAGTCAGCACTTGAATACTGGTTGTTGGTGCTTAATATAATTAATCATAGATGTATCCGAAGTCAGACAAATCAAACAATTAACTTTTAGGTAATGTGATTGACATATTCAAGCTTATTATGAGTCTAAGAGAGAGAATAGTTGTGAGTATATGCAGTTCTAGAATTAGAGGATTGGCAGAAAAAATTGAGAACTTCATATCAGATGTGTAATGAAATAAGTACAAAAAATTTGGGATAACAATATAAGTTGCATATAAGAGGGATTACACCTTCACATCAAGTTTTGGTGTGGTTTCTTTAGTGAATGGTTTCTACTCAAAATTTAAATAATTTAGTTGTTTTTTTTTTGTTAAGTCAAGTGATTTAGGTTTGTTTACAATGATTATTCTTGTTTTGGTGTTATAATCTAACAATATACATATGAAAATAATACACCTACTCACCTAAAAAATTGATATTTTTTATATTATACAAGATCGGGGTAACAAGCCTATTCCAGCATGTAATAATATTAATAGGATCATGAAAACATGATTAATACTGGAGTTGAAACTCAGCTCATATGAACTTACAAATGAGTTATTATAGTTTGGATCACATTTAATATAGATCAGAAGCCGCTGAAGGAATGGATCTTGGCAATAACATTGGATAAGTCACACAAACCATCAAAGTAGTGCTCTGTTGCTTGAAGTTGGTAGAATTTTAGTTTATTTATTGATACACTGACAATTATATCTATAGAAAACACTGATTATGCCTTAGTTAGAAACAAGATATTGTTTTGGTCTCCTTATCTAAGAAAAGATACTGACTTGATTAAAGTTGTTCAGTGGAGAACTATTACAATGATTCTTGGGATGAAAGAATTATCTTACAGGGAATCGGTTAAGATTTTTTTAATTTCGTTTGAAAAGATTATCAGGATTGATCTCTGAGTTTTATTTCTACCTCAAACAATTACAGTAAGTGAATAACACAAGATAACTTCGTTATTACCATAACAACTGAAGAGAGACAAATTTCTACATCATAAGAACAAAGACAGCGGCCTACGCATTAACGCCAATAATTAGTAATTAGTCAGCTAGTATAATAAGTTAGCAAACAACGACTTACAAGTTACAAGCATAATAAAGTGATTTATTATCGGGGGAACGTAGTAGTAGTACTACGTTTCGACAGAAGATAGACTAATGTTCTCAAATTCGATGACGAGGAACCCACTTTGAGACTAATAATAGCTGGAGACGGCTTGAATGGGTAATGAAGAAAAACTTTGATATATGTTTAACCTAACAGCAAATGTACAACGTTTCGACAAGGTTTTGTCAGGTACCTGATGATGACAAACCTTGTCGAAACGTTGT
>NW_013665941.1:180151-184140 GCF_000517525.1 Limulus polyphemus | reverse complement strand
CAACGTTTCGACAAGGTTTGTCATCATCAGGTACCTGACAAAACCTTGTCGAAACGTTGTACATTTGCTGTTATGTTAAACTTATATTAAAGTTTTTCTTCATTACCAATTCAAGCCGTCTCCAGTCATTATTAGACTAATGTTCTGTCAGAACATGTAGTACGTTCCCCCAAAATAAATCGTTGCTTGCCAATTTATTATCATATTAGCATAACGTGTTTCCTTACTCAAGTAACTAGATAATCATTACAATTTACAGTAGTATTAAGCCTAAATGTACCAATACCTTACTCAAGTTATATTAATATTATGAATTCATAAGTTAGGCGTTGGTACATTTACTGATGATTTAGGCTTACTAATAATATTTTATACCTAACTGTGTAAATTACTCTTTAAATGATATGTTTGTATAACATAAAAACCTTTTTCTCGGTTTAATTTCAAAGGAAGAATTATTAAATATTTTCAAATTCAAGTTTGCAACTAAACTTAGTTCTAATTTTAAATTTACCAGACCAGGTATTTTCCCGCCACCTATACTATTATTCTTACATGAAACTCAATAATTGCCACGCTTCATATAGCAAAATATCAAGTCAGGGTATTCTGAGCTAAATAAAACAGTGTACAAATAAATATTTCAAACCTAAAAACTCATTACATGTACATTAACAAGTGTTTGTAGATTGTAGTGGTTTAGGCAAGTTTGAAAACTGTACAGTGAAGAATCGTAGTGGCCAACTCTTAATATGTTTCTTGGTAGAAATGACGTGTCTTTCTTTATGATAAGGCTGTAATGGTCGGAAATATTAATCTTTTTTACCATACCATAACTAGGTAAGGATCTATCTTCAGTTTTCTAAATTTTCGTTCAGGCATTCTGCATATAGTTATGATATCTCTATAAGCTGGATGTGGAAAGGTCGTGACTTTATACTTTTACTTGCTTGGACCTATTTGTTTGTGTAACTTCTCTCAAGCTACTCGAGGACTATCTGAACTACCGTCCGTAATTTTGAAGTAACAGACTAGAGAAAAAGTAGAGAGTCAACTTCATCCACTTCCAACTCTTGGACTGCTGTCTGGCAACGAATAGTTGAATCGTCCGTCACATTATGTATCCCCCATAACTGAAAAGGCAGGCATGTTCAGCGACAATTTTCTTTTATCTCGCGACCCGCAGATTGTGAATTCCAGAGCCTTGACCACCAAGCCATATCAGACTGCTGGTTATGTTTTTAAGTCACTATGGTATGTTAACCATACTAACTACTTACACTAGTAATAAAAATTAAAGGATAATGAGGTTTATTTAAATTTGTATATTTTGAGGTTATCAATTGTTTTCAAAGCTATCGTGCTTATTGTGGAGTATTACATTAATCATATCTAGAGTTTGCAAGTTTGTGCACCAATGATTCCTTATGTAATAGGCCTTTATGAGAAATGACAAATTCTGCAAAGCAAAAGGCTAGTTTCGATTGATTAGAAAAGATGTTCATTGTTGAACTAATGCTAAGTTCATGGATTATTTGCTGGTATTGACTTTTGTAAAGAGTGTGCGACCTGTTAGAAACCAATTAACTGAAACTGAAGTTTGCAGAGCCATCACAGTGCTTCAGGAGGTCCACACCCAGACTTAGGTGGCATAGGTAATGCGGGCGTCACAATGTGCAGTCAACAGATTCTGGCGCAAATACCAGGCCACAGGAGAATGAGGCCAGGCCAGAGTCACAGAAGGGTAATAGGTACATATACGATCGATGCATGCGGAATTTAGCCCTTAGAAATCACACCAGCAGTACTAGGAGCTTCGGCAACCACAGAGATGCGTGTATTGTACTTAACAGTCAGGAACAGGCTCAGATCTAGGATGCCAATTAGAGCCCTTGTACTAACCCCTAAGCACCTAACAGCTGGCTTAGCATGTCACCAAGACCCTTCAACAATGGGACTCCTATTTTGTTTACAGATGAAACAGGTTCTTTATATCTACAAATGAGGGTCTTAAGACATGAAGGAGGGCGATATTCAGCTCATAACGTTGTCCACCATGATGCTTTGGGGGCTGACTTAATCATGGTTTGAGGTGGCATCTGTGCAAAGGGGTGTACAGCCTTCCATGTGGTGATTGGAAGATCCCTGACAGCAAGATGTTACCTGGATGAGATACTGCTACCCATTATTCGACCTTTTGCTGGTACTGTTGAATATGAGTTTGTATCAGCAGGATAATACCCGTCCTCTCACCACCAGGGTCACTAAGCAATTTTTTCAAGATGAAGAAACCGAGATACTGGACTGATCTGCTAAGTCACCAGACCTATACCTAATTGAGCATGTGTGGGACTTGCTAGGGAAAACATTTATTGATAGGCAACCTGCTCCTATGACTGTCCAGGAGTTCAGAGCTGCTCTCATTCAGGAGTGGACGTGCTGCCCCAGCAAGTCATCCAAAATGTCACCAGCAGTTTGGGAAACAGAATCAGAGAAGTCATAAACAATAGGGATGGCCTATCAGTTACTAAAGACTCATTTTGCTAAGTTTGTTCATCTTAATACGTTATTTGTTCTTTGGTATTTATGCAGCCAGATATTGGCATTTTTCGTTAATTTTATCTTTGTTTGTATATGCATTTTTCGACTTGCTTCGTATTGTTTACCTGTAATATTTGCAATAAACAAGTTTTTGTCAATACTGAATGTCCTTCTGGGCTTGTTTCTTCGAATTTTGAAAAAAAAACCCATCAAAATCTCATTATCCTTTAATTTTTCTGAGTAGTGCATTCTCATTTTACTTTTGATAGATGAACCTATTTATTTTCGAAACTTTTCATACATGTGTGCGTTTGAGCACTTGTACAGGTTTACAATACAGAAACAGGTTGTGGAGAGTAGATAACTTGTAAGTGTTCCAGTCACTCATTGCCACAGGTCATTTTCTTTTGGTACCACTTAAATTCTCTCAACGAAGAGGCTGCTATAGAACTAAGTAACTTATATAGTGATATCAACTGTGTAGTGGGTCTAGTAGCCCTTGGTGGTTATGTCCTTCTTATCTTTATTTGTGGAATAATCAATGACGTGAATGATGCATATACTCTGGAAGAGATGAAACTCTTGTTTTTCGTCATATTCTTGTGGTTTAGAAAATGCAGATTGACACTGTAATATATTTACAATTAAAATCTCCCATTATTCTGTACAGCCTATCTAATCTCTATGGGAGGAAATCAATTTTACCACATTATCTCAGTCTAGAACAGATTTATTTGAGGTTAGTACCGAGCTTGACCATATTCAGTGCTCTGTCCATTTAGGGAATAATGTTATTTGTGTCTTTATGCACTTATTTCTATGAAGTTCGATTTAACTCTGTGATATATATTTTTTCACTATTCCTCCCGTTATTTTTGTTTACTATTCTTAACTCTAAGATAATCTATTGTCTTAGGATATTACAATTTATGGCAATAAGCTTAGATTTTAGTGCTATGATCACATACTTTCTGTTTTTCTGTTTTATGGGTAGATGTACTCTTCTTAACCTTTGTATACCATAAGTTTAGAATTTTGTGTGAGAGGAAATGAAATATACAACAATTCAAACGACTACTGAGCAATGGACAAAGTTCATCAAGGAGAGAAGAATGCAGTTGAAGAAAGTGTCAAGGTCTATGAGAAATCCTCTCCTGAACATATATGTCTTTCCCAGTTTGCTCCTGAAGAAGAAAGGTCCACCTTTTGAAAGTGCTCGGGTTATAGGGTTTTTATTCATGGCTATATCTTTTGCTGATGCTGCAAAAAGTCATGTCCACGGTCTTAATACACCCACAGACTGAGAAAGAGGAACTGCAGCCCAGAACTTACAGAACTGCTGATTAGGTTCTATCTCCGAGGTTAGACAGCAGTGCGTAGAAAGAACAAAATGATTGCGGGTCAATGTAGCCCCACTGATAAATTGCTCCTTTACATTTGATTTGCCT
>NW_013665941.1:168580-180141 GCF_000517525.1 Limulus polyphemus | reverse complement strand
GTTCTAATCTCCGAGGTTAGACAGGCTCAGTGCGTAGAAAGAACTAAAATGATTGCGGGTCAATGTAGCCCCACTGATAAATTGCTCCTTTACATTTGATTTGCCTCAAATATATGGGAAGATATATCCTACTTTGGTATCTGCAGATAATAATGATATTTTCATAGATACGTTTGTTGAGTAACTTCCAAGCCAAATGATGCAGCATTACTTGGGTATGAGAAGTATCTATATTTTAATAGAAGCAGTAGTTGTGGTGAATTAGTTCAGGGTGGGTAAATCCAAACACATTGCTATAGAGGAAAAAGCTTACAGTGGATGTAGCTCGGACAGACTGCCACAGACAAATTCTGATAGCTTGACATAGCTGTACTTGATATCAGTATCTGAGCAGGGTCTTTTATGATGGTTGTGTCGCAGCAAATTATATGTTGTCTTTCCCCATATAGCACTCTGGACATGAATATCATGTTTTTGGATTGGTAGGCCACTATCAAAACAAACTGCCCACAACAATATATGCAAAACTTTCAGTTGCAACTGAATGATTATTGTATTTATAATATCCACAAACAGACTATAGCTGATGCTGATGCAACTCTTAAAAAACTAATGGATCCCAGTTTTTTTTATGTTTGGCTACCAAACCCAGAGATCCAGTAATCAACTTGCTTCAGAAGGTTTGTTGGTCTTACCAGTCCATTCATGGCTGTGCGGTGCTTATTGTATGCTAATAAAGGTTCGTGGACATAAAGTAATTTCTGGTTGAAATATAAACGTACTAGAGCACTGATTAACCACGTGGTATACCAAGAATTCTGAGTAAAGCCATCACTTTGTCCAGTTACCCTTCACATCTAGGCCTGTTACATTCAAAATTTAAACAACTTTATTATCAATGTACGTCAATAAACCTGGCACAAAAACATAGTTTATGATTAAAGTTTTTAAATTATCTAAGTTTAAAAAAATGCTCTAAAACTTCTCAATCATTTTCTGTGCCATGTGACGCGTCTGAACTCCTATTTTTCAACTTCAATAATAGGGCTATACACAATTACGAGCAGGTATCTAAAATTTAAACCTATGTTCTTGCTTTGTTAAACTCCTCACCTTTCTCTTACTTTCGAGATTGTTTGATAGAGATGTTTGCAATTAACAGAAAGAGCAAAGTCTCCGCTACATATATCTTAGAAGTCGTCATTTAGTTTTACCAGTCGTAAAGCGATAGTCAGTGGTATTGTGTGGTTGTCATATCATAGTTTGTTGCTCTGTGTTTACGGTATTTTTAAACTTATTTATAGCTTACTTAGGAAGCCAGGTAAATCTGAGTAATTTTGGAACATTTTGCTCCAATGACTGATATATTTTTTGTTAATACACATATTGAAAGCTATATTAATTCTTTTTGGGCACTCAAATTAGCGTGACTCAATAAGGTTTATGGGAGATCATCTACTTGAGAGTAAACTGCTCCAGAATGCAGTGAGTACTATATATATTCTCGTTATATATATATATATATAATTATTGTTATGTATTTACAAAAGTGACTGAAATGTAAAAATTCTAAATTTCTCTGCTTAGACTGACAAAACTTCAATAAAATAAAAAGTCTAAAATTACACTAGCATGAACACTGAGTGAAATATGACACTCAAGTCATATAGTTGTATTTTAGCTCTATGGGAAATAGCCCCTTCCCCACTGTGTTTTTTGCTTTTTGGGTGCAGTAGTCCAAGAGTTATTGGTCCAAAGTACAGCAATAAATACAGGGGTGAAGTTCTACCGGTACTAGTACTGGGACTTATTTTAACTGCTTTGTGTTTTTTTTATGTCAAGTAGATAGAAAAAAAACAACAAAAAAAAACAGCTCCACTTCACCCAGCCGAGTACCTCTACTTTATTTTTGAGAATTTCACCCCCAAATAAAAACATAAAATCAAAAGAAAGCAGATGTGTAGAGGTTAGAAATTGAAGCTGTTATGATAATTAGTTTCGTTTTGTTTGATGAATACCGAAGTCAGTACAGAAAATACATTTTATATTTTCCAACTTTTTATTTCACTCTACATTGATTATTTCGCTACAGTTGGTTTTAGGGTAGAGAACATAAAATATATAAAGTTTACAAAAATACTTGATATTCATGTAGAGTCCTAGAGGTTATGTAAATAAAATATTACAAATGTATTTTTGCTGGTGGATATTTTGTTTATGTCAGCCTGAGTATGTTTTGACATATAATGTTATGTGCAGAACAAATTATTAATCCTGGCTGAAGGAATTTCAGCTAAAACTCTTAGTTTAACTGAATTCTGCTTGCGATTATTTATTCCATGATACTGAAAGAGAATGTCGAGTTTATCAGCTGGCAGCTGCTGGTGCAGTGTTGAGCAGCATGGGTATCGAGACTGCCGCTTAGGTTGCAATAGTTACTTAAGTCCTTAAGCATTATAAAGATAACTTGAAAACACTAAAAAAATGTGTGTACATTTTGGTGGTATCGTTTATACCCAAGCCGAGAAAAAACATTCTAGAGTTCATGCCAGAAGCAAAACAGTAGAAACTCTGACCAGTCTATGGTGACCATAAAGCTATGTTAAATTCATGCAGAGCTTTTTAAGACTAAGCAGGACCTGGCAAAGGCCGTAGTACAGTGGAATATATCCGTCAACAAAAGATCCACTGTTACTTTGAAAACCCTATTACCACATATGTAATATTCAACCCTAGATGATGACCACAGTGTGTGTACATTCTTTCATTTTATTTATTTTGACTAATTTAAACAAAAGGCAGAAAAACATGTTATGATTCATCATTCATTAGTAAATTGTTGTAGTTACTTAGTTTCATCTGTGATCATAAACTTTACCTTTCATCATTTTAGTGATTCTGTGCAAAAAACAATTACAAACAAGACATTACTCTCTATCTTCACAAACTCAGTAGTAGTTACCTTGATTTTATATGCTTTAGTGATTTGTTTTAGAAAAATCTATAGTGTAAAACTATCAACTATATCTTCTATCTTTGGTAACTCAAAAACAGTTACTTCTATTCTTTGCACTGTATTTTAATATAAATAGTGATGTGAAACTACGATACTATCCTTCATTATAATTATATGAATTTATTTTAAGACATATACATAAAAAAATTCATCTCACAAGTAAAAATAGGCAACTTTAGTAACTTTAAAATAGTTATCTCTGTTTTGAGCATTGTATGAGAAATCATGATGTAAAAATATTATATATTACCTTTCAGCCTCAGTAGCTCAAAATAGCTACCAGTAATTTTATTAAATTGTGGCAACCGATTCATCTTTAATAACTTAGTGTGGTTACTTAATCACCACTGTTCATCTTCAAAGTGAAATATTAAACACATGAACCTTACTCTCCATTACTAATTCTATTACAGGATATTACTGAAGAAAGTAAATTTTGGTTTAAATGGTCCTGAAACTATAATTAAGTGAATTAAAAAAATTTTTTTTGCTTTGAATTTCCCTAAAAAAAATCTCATTAAAAACTGTTCTGTTTTCAAATGTTATGGAGTAAAACTATAAAATGTATTTGAACAAAAATCTATTATAAATTTAAATGCATATAACTGTGAAAGGGTTGTGCCTATCTATTTTGTCTACATGTTTTGCAGTACAAGTTTTTCAGAAGGACAAGTCCAAGTTACAGCATATGCATAACTGATACATGTTGTTTATACAACTGAATTTTGAAGTACAAATTTAGGGATGGCTAGGTCAGTCTGAAAGTAAAGGGAAGGATAGATGAGATATGTGAAACTTTCTTTTTTTTCCTCTTTCAGTGTAGATAGATAAAGAAATGTTCATCTACAACTTTTGGAATTTCTCACACGTTTTTGATTGCATGAGCAGGTATTACAACTGAGAAATTGGTTGTGGTATGCGTTATTTCATACCATTTAAGGATATCAAATTATATAGATCACTAGAAGCAATGAAAATAACCAAGCTACGGTAATTACAAGAGAATTATAGATATTACTTAGGTTTTATGTGAAATTGAAACTGACATATACAAGGCTTGACCTATTACTTGATTCAAATATAATGCTATGTTCATATTAAACTCAAGCACAAAATATAACCAAAAATGTATTTATTGTTTAGAATTACTATATAAATAATAAATAAACAAGATGTATCCATTTCTATAATGCCACTTTATTACAAGGTCACTTCTATACATAAATCATGCTGATTGCTCTGAGCATAAGGATGGCTAAAGTACAATAAAAAAAAAGTTTTGATTACTATATAATGACATTGGAATTTTAAAAAACACACCCCAGCATCAAAAGCATCTGATTTTACATTATGAAATGCAGCATATTTGCTGATCTTGAAAATTGAAAGATTTTAATACACAGATCTTGTTTGTAAACTCATTTTTATTAAATAACCTTAACAAAAATAATTATACATCTCAAATATATGGTATTACATTTCAGTCCAGCATAATTATGTAAAATTTAACCAAATATTTACAATTATTTTATTATAATGCAAGATAATTAATTTTTGTAACTACAATTTAAAATATTTCATTTTAAGAAATGTTTTCAATCACACAGGTACTAACTTATGACATGGAAAAGTCAAATTACATGTCATAAATTTCAATATTTGTCATACATGAAGGTTCAAATCAAATAAACATCACTTTTTAAAAGTATTTTCATTCAAGTTTTGTATGCCTTGATACTTTGCTACTAGAAATTTTACTAAATATTCATATTTTGGATGCTGTTATGTAACTTACATGAAATCTGAAGTAACACATTATTTCACTTGTGAATTTTTATTAAAAAATATTAACATGCAAAGTTTTGCAATTGTTCCAATTTTAAGCAGCACCATAATATATATATTTGGTTTTGTGTGTGTTTGTGTACAGTTGAAGCTATATTTATAAATCTGAAGAAGTAGGATGTATTTAAGCCACATTTTACTACAAGATAACTGAATTAGTGAATAAACTGAGTTTTCAACATAGCTTACAATAACAGCACTAATACACAACACCTGGTTAACATCCTTTGATTTCTAAATGGAACACTGTAGCATTTTCTTAAAATGATAAACAACTAAACAATCAATAATTAATACGAATTTATTAAAACTATATATCTTGCTCACACAGTGTTTGATGATACAATAAACAGTAAAACAAGTTAATAACATTTCTAACAGTTGTTGACTGGTGCGGAATCACTTTCCTCGATTCATTGTAGTTGCAATTAGAATCGTTTTCTTTCTTTTTTTCTTCTTTTTACTTCCAGATTGTTCTTGTACTTTTGGAGAAAGCCAAAACAACCAATAAATAATTATCCTATATAAAAACTTATGGAAGTAGCATTTATAAGTAACTGAGCAAAAAGTGCATTTTAAAAGAATATTTTCAAACACTACAAGCTTTATATAGATGAAACACTTGGGGAACTTAGCAGCAGCCAAATTCTAAAAATGATTAGAACTTAGCAAGTGACCATAATATCAAAATACAACAAAGTAAACTGAAATTAAGTTTCCAGAAATAGTGAATTTTTAATACAATACCTATAACATCATAACTTTAAAAGCAAGTAATTTCTACCAAAATTAAAATGTCAGAATATATTTATCAGGAATATAAAAGCTGGTAATGAGATTAACTACAGCAGTTTTTACCTTGCAAAGAACTCTGTTGGCTTATGCTGTCTAAAGCAGCTTGGAAGGCATCACTGAAAGACTGTTGGTATTGTGGAACAGGTACAAAGTCATCATCAATATCTTCTGTAGAACCTGTCTCTTTTATGTTAGTATTAATAGAAGTTTTTTCTGATCCAGGTCGTTTCACCGTATGACTCCACTGATCAGGTTTGGATTTACTGTCCTGCAGCATCTGTAAAAATAGAAATGTTACAATTTTTCTTCTTATACATCTTACCTTGATATAAAAGTTTATTAATCATAACACAAGCAGAAAATGTTAAACACTTTAGAAACTCTTTCAAACATTATAATAACAAATAAAAAGAAGGCAAGTATAAAACCTTGAATTGTTCAACAGTTGTCTTCGATAACTTGAAGATAATGGCAAGAAAAGTATGAACATGCATACAATTTACCAACAGGTTAAATACTGTATGATGTTTTAGCTACTTTTATAATTTATCATACATTTAACATTTTAATAACTTCTTCAGATTAGATCATTTTGAACAAATTGTAAATTTCATTTTATTTCTATACAAAATCCATTTTCCTTGTACACAACTTGGTGATTCTGTGTTGTCCATTTCTAATATCTTCTACATATAAATGCAATAATAATAATAATACTATGTAAGATATTAATGATTCTTACAATACTATTTCAAAATGCATGAAAATTCTGATAATAAATATTTCCAAATATTGCACGAGTCATTATAAAATATGAAAAACTGAAAGAAAAAGATACAAATGTTAATAACTAAGTTTTTTACAAATCCATAAGAGAAAATAATATTCAGGATAATGTTTCTAAACATTTTCATGCTCTTACAAAGTTTTTTGGTCTTAAAAACAAAATGTAATGCTCAATTTTAAACCAAAGTAAAACATTTGATAAAATATAAAGATCATTACTATTGCATAGGATAATGAAATTTTACAGAATTAACACAGTTAACAGAGCTTTCAAACTTGTTCAAAAGTTCATTTTAATCATGATAGTGGTCCACCAGGCATTATTATTGATGCTACAAAATGTGTTGAAATATAAACTAAACTACTTCATATATTTTTAAATATACTTTTATTGTGCAATGCTTTGGGTATTAACTCATATACATATAGATTATGTGAATATATAACCATAATTTTTAAAACAAGTTTTTTTTTAAATGATGAGCTGCTTGTCTTTTTCTGATATAATTAAATGTAAGGCTTTTTCTTTACCTGAGCAAAAGATGTGGTTCTCTGAACCGCAACGTCTTCAGAGCTGTTCTGAGAGCAGATGCTCTGGGAAGAATCACAGGTTGCAGGAGAAAGCAAACTAGCTGTTGGTTAAAAATGTTTTCAAGCTTTAGTGATCTATTTTTTTTTATAACCTTCTGTGACAAATACTGTTAAAAAGTTCAGTTTTATATTTATCCAAATCTCACTGGAAATTGCAAGACTAAAAAGTTTCACCAGTACAACACAAATTTCTTAATGATATTTTAACTGATTTGTTTAATTCTATTGTTTATAAATTTGTTTTTGTAAGATATACACTCTTATAAAAATAAACTCTTTCAAAGAATGTCAGTTGGAAATACCACTTCATTTAAGCTTATGTTATACAAAACACATATACTTTAACTATAACACATATTTTTAAAGTTTTTCATCTTTAAAATTACAAAATCTCCATAATTATCAGAAAAACAAAATTACTCATTGACGACATCTCGGAAGAAATAGAATCTGCTTCGGACATAGCAGGAGAAATATCTGCTGAAGATGGATCTTCTAGGTTGAAATTTTCTGAGCCAATCCATGTTGGAAAATGATGCAAACTGTCCAAACGATATCTGACATCAGGATCTAACAATGCCAATAAAAATTAAGTTAATAATTTTAAATTTCAACTATACAGTTATGATAAATAACAATGTTGTTGTTAAGACTGACTCAACATCTCCAAGTGGTTACGTAATTAAAATTAAGAAAAAATAATTTTTATAATAATCCCTATCTTGATTTCTATACTTGTTTTCTGAATAATTTTTAACTGTTTTCTCTTGTTTTACTTATCACATGGTACTTTATTGTTCATATTCATATCCACGATGAAATATTAAGCTTTACATTACCAAAACCATACACTGCCCTTTAAAATGCAGTGACATAAAGCTGAGAGAAAAAAGAAAACTAAATGTATTCAAAAATACATTTAAAATAAGAAAATGAATGTTTAAAACTGCTAACTTAATATTCAGATAGTTATTTCACTAATTAAACATTTTGTATATACTTTTTCCATAGGAATTACGTAACTTACTGAACAACAGAAATAAAGTAATAAAATTGAATAACTTATCACAAATCAAAAACAGCTGAAGGCAGAAAAACAGAAACTTTAAACACTAAAAGCTGCCGATTGGTGGATTTCAACTTAACACAAGTTATTTTGAAATACATAGATAATGATGTTTAATAAGTCAAACAAAGCATATGTACATATACAGTTAAGAGATATTCTGGGTTTATAGGGCATCGTCAATACATAACACAATCACAGAAATTTTACAATAAAAAGTAGAAACAGCAGTCCAACTAAAGACACTTTACAGGAATTTTCAGTCTTAATAAAGAGCTTACAGAAAAAAAAAATCACATTCCAAATTTAAAATATAATATCAAAGTTTTGGCTTATATTTATGTTAAATGGAAAATGTTGCTGTTTCTTATTCTGCTCATTTTGTAACAGAGAAGATAAAAACATTTTACAAATGACTGGACTTCAAATTAAGTTTCAGTGTCTTACATTCAAAATTTTCTTAAACCACTTTCTGTTTATGTTATACCAATTAATATAGCATAAAATCTGAGCTAATAATCGATATTTTAATAATATATAAGTTGTAAGTTCTTAATTCTATAAAGCAATATTTAAAAAATCCCGAATATCCCTTAGTGTGACACGTTTTCTCTAAGTATATTCTCTTCTCTATTTTATCAACCACCCCTCCAAAAAGTAAGATAATAAGTGTAAATTACTCCCTATAAAATCATCATTACTCAGACAAACCATAATTTTTATAGCCTTCAATTTTATTTGGTTATAGAGCTATCAAATAGAAAATCAGACTACTCCTGCTACACCCACCTGTTATATCCTCTCTTTCAGGATTTGTTAATAGTTCTCTCTTATGTTTAATTATATATTACCTATAACCAATAGAAAGTCAAAGTTTCATCTGTCAAATGATGTATTTTATAATGTTGTGTTCTGAATAGAATATCACCAATTTCACTCAGAGTACAAGATTCGTTCCCATGGGAATGTTAACAACTAGCTTGACTGAATCTGTAATGGCTCTTGTCCCATAGTTAGAAAGCCAGAAAAATTTTGAGAATTAGGGGAAATTGTCTACTTTTTGCATGTTATTAGTCTAGGTTTTTTAGTGCATTATTTAATCAAATAGAAGTTATTTAGTACATTACTACCATTAGGATGAAAAAGTAGGGTTAACCGTCATCAACAATCAAGAGCAAGAAAAAAGAAGATTGTGTGAGTACTTTATTTTTTGTTTTTCACGTTTATTCTTTACTTATTATTATAAAAGCAAATAAAATGTAAAAACAGGGATCCTTTTACATTAGTAAGATTAAATTATGTAAAATAAATAATAATATAATAAAAAGTTTCACGAGACACGCACACACGCGAGCAGCTCAATAGTAATGTAATTTGATAGTGTAACGTGAGCTGCACATTCCCCGAGTGACTTAATACTCAATATATTCATGGACAAATCTTTTAGTTTATTAAAAATACTACACTATAAAATATGATTTTTTGTATGTGAAAAACTTTATAATGTTAACTGAAAGACTGCCAAATTTTGTGAAGATATACACACTATATTGAAAGTTAAAAGTATTAAATCTATAAAGACTTTAAATGAGTACAAAGATGTCATGTGGTTGGTTAAATTGACTGAGCCTGTGTTTAGAAAGTTAATAGTTTTTAAGTATTTTTTGGAAATTAGGAAGTTAAAAATTAGATAACAAACATTTTAAGTATAAGCAATGTTTTCATGCTAAGTTTATTGACAAAAATTAATAATTTAGATGTTTAACTAAATTTTGAATGTAACACTGTAAAAAATCAGTATATGCATACTTTACTCTGATGGTTCTAGGAAAAAAAAAAACTTTCAAAGAACAAAAATGGAGAAACCTTGTTTTTAAGCAGTAACAGCACTTATAAAATCTATTTTTTCCTTAACTGGGACATTATCTGTATCACTATCATTAAATAAACTTTGTCACAAATTATTTAATAAATTTAGGGATTAAAGTGTATAACTTGTTTTATCATGCACACAATCATCTTATTTTACAGGTCACATTCAAATCCTATACAAAAAAACCAAAACCAATAACATAATAATAAGACATCACTTTAACATTATTTTTTCATCAGTTACACTGCCCAAAACAATTACAAGATAATCAGTTCTATATTCTAGCTATATCACGGCACAACTACCGTTATTAACTCTATGCAACATTGAAATAGTTTTACATTTTCCTAGCTTCCTCAATTCTTCTTTTTCTAGGTATCTCTCTCTCTTCTTTTCTTTCCAGGCTCTTTGATTTCTTAAACATTGTCGTTTTTCTATTTCATCTTAAAAGAGTGAAAAAAAAATGAAATTTAATTCTAAAATTGCCAAAATACATTCTCTGTTGTTTTTTCTGAAGTAAGGTAAGATTAAATTCTGGTGCTAAAGAATACATTATAAATACTACTACATGATCACAAGACCAGAACTATGGTGAAATACTACAAGTGTACACAATATACAATTAGTCATGATAAATTTGTGTAACGAAAAATCAACCATTAAGAAGGAATTTACTGAGAATAATTAGAAATATAAGTAAATTAAAATATCTGCCTACTTATCCTGTACATATATGCAAAGAAAAATGATGTGATTTAAATATAGATTCTTCATTATACAATCAACATTCTTAAAACTATATTATAACATGTCCCTGGGACAAACCTTGTAACCATTTTATTCTTGTTATAGTTTTTATGCTATAACTTTTAAATTAGTAAGCGTATGTTAATGAAATTTGGCAGATTATCAGTAAACATTACAATGCTTTCAGATGCAAAATATAAATTTTTTTTATTATTAAGTCTTAAGGTTTTTAAAGCAATGTTTTTCTCATGCCTTTTTTTTCTTTTTGCATGTTGCCTATCCAGGATACAAAGTAATTTTCATTTTAAGATTAAAAATGTGTTTATACATCAAATAATTTTCAAATTTCACGTGTGAAATCTTTATAATGTGCAGATAGTTTTCAAATGTTTATTGAGAAAACAAATTTATATCTTATCTGTTATTTTCACTAATGAATTTCTGTATGGGTTCAGTCGATTTGACCATTCTTGTTACCACCATAAAAAATTAGGAAATAAATATAAATTATGCCTCTTTCGTTCTAGAATGACAACAAATTATGACACGAAAACATAAACATTTAGACTAAATAGCTTAACTCTCATAACATTACACATTTATATATATTTATTATATTGACCTTTCAGCCATGCCTGGCTAACACTACAGAAGTTACAATGCTATGGTATATGTGCTCTCATGTTACCATATCAAATATTATAAAACTGACCTGTCTTGGCTGTGTTTTAATAAACTAGTATTTTGTAAAAATACAGTCACATTTTGATTATTATACATTATATATATATATAGATTATTACTATTTTGAAATAAGTTCTTAAGCTTATTATTCTTAAAAC
>NW_013665941.1:160926-168132 GCF_000517525.1 Limulus polyphemus | reverse complement strand
CTAAAAATATATAAAATTTCGAGCAGACTAAAGATACAACCTACCTCCTTGAAATGTTGGTTCAAAAGAAAGAGATGGCATCCTAACACATGAAAATAGCTGAGAAAGCCATTAGGGGGACATTCTGAGCTTTCAAATGGTTATTCATGTCATATATTGAAATAAGTGTATATAAGGGACAGTTTCCAAAAATGGAAAGAGGTGAGTGGGGCCACTGTGTTGATTCAATACGTGAGCGATATATCAGCAAAGAGAAAAAATAGGAGGTTCTTATTTTATATTTTAGCTTGTCAATATCAGTAATTTGAGTTTCCAATTTGTACGAAACTAAAGACTTAGCATTTTGACATCACAAACATTTAATTTGAACTAGTGTTGCATTCAACACACCACATGACACACAAAAATTGATGTTTGTGTTCTTTTAATATTTACTTTTAAATTAAGAAATTAAGTAACTTATAATATTAAAATTTGAATTATAATCTACAGTTTAATACTAAAGGTATTGACAAAACTTCATATAGTTCACTAAGATTTTGAATATGAATCAACAAATGCAATGATATGGCCTTTGACCTGTGATCCATCTGGAGAGGGTTAAAATTACTAAAGGCATATCAGAGAAGAGTACCTATGTATAAATTGTTTCATTACCCTCATGAAAAAGCACACCTGTAAGCCACACAAATCAAGAACTGAACATGTGGTGAGATGCAGTATCATACATTCAACAGAATTCAGCTATAGAGCTAGTATTAAATGAATCTTTTATTTACAATAAAGTCAGTGTAGTTAAGTCTTAATTGTAGATAGTTATAGAATGATATATAAAAAGTCAGTACCAAAGTTAGCAAATTCAGTCTGTTGTAAGGAGAGGAAATTCATTACACACTTTAAATAGAAGTCTAAAGAAACATCTTTTAAGTAGATTGTTTATTTTTATTTAATTTTTTTTAACGTTTCAACCACTTGTGTGCCCATCATCAGGAAACTGTCTCTACTTAGTGAAATACTGCATGAGCATTTAGTTTCAATATAGAAAAACATAGAGGGTGATACAAATAATTAATGCTTCTCTTATTTTTCTTCTATTAATGTTGTTCTCATTGCACAATATCTTAAAGTTGTTAATGTAAGTTGGAATGTTGATTTGTTGTGCTGTGTTCATAAATGTGTGATGGGGAATTTCTATGTTCTTTGATCCTAATGCTTATGTTTTGTCTTGTTTCACTTATGTAAGTGACATCACATTGATATTTGAAGATACTTCCGTCATTGAAGTTGCCAGAATAAACCGTCTTCAGATGAACTTTGATTTTAGTGCTTGATTTTTGAATAAAAGTAACTTTGTTGTTTATATTGAGTTTTTTATGCTTGCTTCCAAATGTTTATGATGTTTTGGGTTACATAGCTATGATATGATAAGACACCTATTAGTGTGTCTAAGTTTGTGCATGTTGTTTTCCTTTTCTTTTTTTCTTTCTCTTATTGAGTTTGTTTTTATACTTGGCAAGGTTTTAGTGTCAATGTGTTTAGGGAAGTGACATTTGTTAATAAATGTGTCAGATACTGATTCTAGTTCATGCTGCAGATTGCTGCTACTACATATATTAAATTCTGTGTTATAAATGCATGATAACATGTCAATATTTTGTTGAGTTGAGTGGGTGGAGTCCCACTTTATATAGTTGTTATCATTACCATACTTGTGGAAGATTTTAGTGTTAAACTGTTGGAGTTTCTTTCTATTGTTATGTTCATGTAATTTAAAACCCGGTTTTCATTCTCTTCTTCATGATTAAATTTGATGTTAGAGTGAACATTGTTTACGTGTTGTAGAAATGACTGTTGATGGTTGTTATTTCAAATCCACAAAATACATCGTTGACGTATCTAACCCAGCATGTGGTAGGTTGTAGAGCTGTGTTAATGCCCCGATGTTCTATTTTGTTGATATACAATTCACATAATCCAGGTGAAAGAGATTTGCCCATGCTTAGGCCATCTATTTGTTCATAAGTTTTGTCTTGACAGGTGAAACATATTTTTAGTGCAAAGTGAAACAAGTCTTTCAAAATTTTCAAGCTCAGGTTGTTATGCAATTTGTTAGAATTTTGGGATATAATTTCTATAGCTAGGTTTGTTGCTTCATCTTTCGGTATCATTGTATACATGCAGACTACGTCAAAACTGTACATTTTGTGACAACTGTTGAGGTTTTTGAGACTGCTTCAAAATACTAGAAGACCTCTAACCTTGTATTTATTGTCGTCATGTAATGGTTTGATCAGAAAATCTAGAAATCATGCAAGTTCATGGTTATAACTGCCATAAGTGGAAAGGATGGGGCAAATGTCAATTGGGCTTTTGTGAATTTTTCCACAATTTTTTTAGGTCTGATATTTGGAGTTTCTTGACAATTTGTTTAATGTTATGTGTTTAAGTAGATAACTTTCAATTCTACACAATATTTCATGGATAAAATTGTTTAGGTTTTCATTGTCAGTTGGTATTTTAAAGAACCACATTTTGTTATTCTTGCCTTGAAATGTCTCTGTAGTTTCATTGTCTGTGTTCTTATATTGTTGATTATTTATGTTTCTTTAATTTTGATAGATGAGGCATTCTTGTTTGCTGTTTTACTTCTTAGTTTTTTCTTTGATTGTTTGCTGGAATAATTTTCTAGTTAAATCTTCTATTCTGGCTTTGATCTCTAAGGTAGGAACATTTTTGTGTCATTGCATAATTTAGGTCTTTGTTTAGAATTTCTTCTTGCATTGGTGTTAGGGTTGTTTTTTTATAAATGTACTATATTTGTGTCTTTGTTTTTTGTGTTGTCATGTTTACTGTCTACCAGGTTCCTTCTTTTGATTAACTCAACTATTTTTTTAGTGTGTCTAATTTCTATTTTATCTCTTTGGTTTATCCAGTTTGAGTTGATAACTCCTAAGAGCATGCGTGAGTCGCCTGATGCAGTGCTGAGGGTTACGTAGTCTTGAATCTTTTTTTTTTTTCAAATTATTAATGTCTCTGTACTTTTGTCTGATTATTGCATTTGAAATCTCCTTTTCCATAGTTGATGGTTTAATTTTATAAACTTTAGTAATAACCTCTTCCTGTTCGAATCTTTTTTGTAAATCTGAGGCTACAGATGGTTTTCTCCAATTTTATATTAGTTTTTTTTGCATTTTAGTGAACAGATCTTTTGTTGTTGTGCCATATTTTATCACTAGACTTGTGTTTAAAGACATTTCTTTAAGAGATTGGCTACTGATATTATGGAAGCTAGTTATAGGTAGGTTTTGCAGGGTTGTTGGTGTGTGTAAATGTTGTGAATCACAAAATTCCTTATCACAGTCTTCCAAATACTCCAGAACATTGATCTCTTAGTAAATATTGTAAGGTGACAATTTTCTGTTGAGATTCTACTTGTAGGACTCTTGTATTTAGTTCTTTTATATGTAGTCAAAACATTGTAAAAAGTTAAATAAAAATAAGCAATCCACTCCAAAACTTCAGTCTGTGTTGAGTAGAAAAAAACTTTAATATTTATTTTAATAAGTTCTCAAAAAGTGTACATTAAATTAACTTAGAAAAATCTCATGAATATTAGGCATAAAATTAATAAACCTTTGTTCAAAAGTCAAACAAGATTAATTTTTTGGGTTAAAGCTATTTCATTTCCCAATGTATTACTGAATTTCCAAAATTTGTGTATGTCTGTATATAGTGTACTTTTAAGAACTGCAAAAAATTTATGTTTAATATATTTTTGTTCATTTTCAGATATTTTACCTATCTGTATGAACCACAACTGACAAAGACAAACGGCATATCAGTACAAGTACAGCAAATAATCTTTGATTAGAAAACTGCTAATGTAACACAAATTAAAGACAAACTTACTTCTAAACATCTCCACTGTTTCTTGAGACACAACAGGTGGCTTTAATTCAGCTTCTACAACTTGAAACTCACAAGTAAGTGGCAAGTGTTGAAGGTATCTCAAACGTTTCCTAGCAACCTACAATATTTAAGTTACTTTTTAAATCTCAGAATAAATTAGGTGATATACAATGTTATAGATACTCATGTTTGTACAGTTTTCATAAGAGATACTTATAAAATTAAACAAATAAAAAAAAATACATAAATAAAACAAACCTGTCATGAGTTTGAAAAATATGAGCATGTTTTTCTCAAAGCATCCTACATTACATTTTATCAAAGAGGCTTCACATTAGGGTACCTTATTTTTTAATATCAATAAGCTATAGTGACAAACAACTTCTGATCTTTCCACATTTCTTGTATGCTCTTAAAAAGGCAAGGTCAAATTAATACAAGTTCTTATAAGTCTAAGCTAGCATTGGAGGAGATTTAATAAAAATAAATGTTTACTATCTGTATAACAAACTTTATGTTCTCACATTTGCTACATGCACATAAAAATGTCTTAAACCTTTACACAATTTATGCAGCTATCAAATGTTTTTTAAGTACCACAATTATTTGTAGTCATTATCAGAATAGTTTAAACCATCATTTACTGCTCAATAACTGAAATATTTACACTTCTTTTGGGACATGAACTTTGATAAGTTCACCCTATAATGACCAAAACTTACATAATTATGAGCAACCAAGTTACATCTATTGTGATAGCTAAAATGATTAGAAAACAGTTTCAGTTTTTTTCCCCCTAATACACTACAAAACAAACCTCATCCATTGAAAAACCCTCAAGTTCCAATATCTTAGCAGCCAATGTAGTGGGACAATTCTCCAGACTTCCATACTCCTTTATCAACATACGAACATTCAGAGCATGCAGAAAAATATTCTGCCCATCAGATGCTGTCAGTGAAAGAAAAAAGGTAATGAAAACATAGTAGCTCAAATAAAATACATTATATTATGTAAAAGTAGGCTATCAGTAATGCTTTTTTACTGATACATCATGTATCAAATATCTGCAGAGTAAGTCACAAACATATTTCTTTTGCCTAGATAGCCACTACAAAAACAGTCATTTTTGGGATACAATATTTTCCTTTTTTCTTCTTTTGCTCTCTCTCTGTGTTTGAATATATTTGTCTAATACTTTTGAATATTTAATGTCAGGTATTAACCCTCTCACTGCTGGTAGGTCAAAGTATGCATGTCACGACCTTTTACATAGTTACACTCAAAACTTAAGCTACTTTAGTATCAATGTATATGAATAAACATGGCATCAAAATGTAGTTAATAAATCAAATTTTAATGTTATATACGTTTTAGTTTATTTAAATAAATCCTCAAATTCCCCTTGTATAAGAATCAACATTTGTTTGCTATGCCTTACCCATTCTTTATTTTTTCACCACCCCTCTCTGATGTCCTGAGTTTAAAGTAATTTAATCATTACAGAATAGATATTACTAATGCAAAGTCTCATTTTATAGTCTTCAGTCTACTTTGTTTACAGACATAAAGTAGGAAGACCTACTTGCCACATACATTTGAACATTCTCTTTTACAAGTTGTCAATAATTCTTTTTGATGTTTTCTATTACATCATGTATAATGTTATGTTGTTTGCAGTTGGTATTTTAAGTTAATTACCCTACAGACTGAAAGTTTGCTTTTGTAAGTAATGGAATTATTTTAAGGTACTTATGCCATAGTTAGGAAGCCAGTTAAATTATAATCGTTATTGGACATTGTTTGCTTTGTACATGCTATTATTCTGTGTTCTTATATGCATTCTTCAAATAAAATTATTTACTGCACTAGTACCTTCAATTCCATCAGCAGGCTGACAGCAAAAAAACAAGAGGCCAAAGGTAAGTACTAAATTTCTTGTTTTTATGCATACTTTTTATTTATTGTCATAAAAGTAACTAAGATGTTAAAATTACAAACCTATTAGGTTAGACAAGGTAAGCTCCGTTTGTCGAGTGATTCAGAGCTTGTATCATGGGGTTATTAGTTAGACACAGTTCAGATGGCAATAAAAAAATAAAATAGATGTAGAAAATTATGAGACTTAACCTATTTAGGATAAACAACTGTAGTTTTTCTTTACAATCTGCATTGATTCTAGGGAAAAAAAGGCAAACTTAGATTCATTTTGTATTTTTTGTGATAGTTACAAAGTTGGTCAAATCAACTGAGTCTGTATACAGTTAGGACAGAGAAAATAAATTATAAAGATTCCTTTAGAAGGTTTTAGAGATTATGCAAATGAAATATAAAACTGTAAGATGAGTAAAACAATTTCTAATCTTAACATGAAATCACCTTGCACTCAGACTACATATGTTCATGGACAAATCTTCAGTAAAAACACTCAATTAACTCTTTGACTATGGAGCTAGGTGCACTGCACCTACTACATAACCATAAAAAAAAACATGAGAATAGTCATACTATAACTTTTGATAACGTATATGTATCTTCATAGCTTATCAGTAAACATCACAAGGCTTTTGTAGACAAGATAAAGTTTATTAACTAAGTATTTAGATTTTCTAACTAAAGATTTGCACATGAATTGTTTCTTTTGGAATGTTGACTATCCAACATGCAAAGTAATTTTGAATTCAAGATTAAAAATACTTTTCTTCATCTGAAAATTGTCAAATTTAATTTGGGTAATCTCTATAACCGCCTAAATAAATACCATATAGTATAAGAATTAGAAAAAACTGGAAATATTTTCCAAACATCAGTGAAACATTCTGGATAGTTTTAGTTCCTTCATATATTTATATACTTAACTGTCTCCCCAGGTAGCCTTTACTGCGCATGACACAATGATTTAGTGTCTTACATTCAAAATTTTATTAAATTACTTTTTCTTTATGTTATACAAATTGGAATAGCATAAGATCTTAGCTAATAATCCATATTTTAAATGTATACTAGTTTTAAGTTCTTAATTCTATAAGGAAATATATAACAAGATCCTGATTTTCCAATAGTGTGACCCACGTGACACATTTTCTCTTATCCCTATTTTATCCATCACCCCTGGAAAATGTATGAAAGGAAACATTAAATATTATATAAAATCTTTATTGCTCAAACAAACCATAACTTTATAGCCTTCAATTTTGTTTGGTTACAGAGTTATCAAATAGAAAATCAGACCCCTCCTGCCACATCCTTTCTTTCACAATTCATTGATAGTTCTCTCTTACGTTTCATTATACATTA
>NW_013665941.1:153071-160905 GCF_000517525.1 Limulus polyphemus | reverse complement strand
AGTGGGAAAAATTATGTAAAATAAATAATAATAATAATTAAAATGGTTGACGAGGCACGAATGCGAGCAGCTCGTCGGTAATGTAATTCGACAGCGTAACGTCTGAGTGATTTACAACTTATAATGTCACGGATAGTAGTTAGACATGGTTCAAAGGGCATTGAAACAATAAAATTTGATTATAAATAGATGTATACTGTTATGAACTTTAAGCTACTTAGGATAAACGATTGTATTTCATGTTATAATTTCAAGTTATCTAGAAAGAAAAAAAGAATAATTTAGATTTATTTCAATTTTTATTTGGTGGTTATGAGGTTGGCCAAATTGACTGATTCCATATAGAGACAGGGTAGAGAAAATAAATTAAAGTTTTACTGATAAAAAACGTTTGAAATGTATTTAGGAGGTTTTAGGGATTACACAAATGAAATTTGAGATTTTTGAGATGATGAAAAGTATTTTTAATTTTAACATGAAAATTACTTTGCACACAAAACAAATACTCAATATATTCATGGACAAATCTTTATTTTATTTTACTAAAAATACTTCACTAAAAGATATGACTTTTTGTATGTGAAAGACTACCAAATTTTGTGAAGATATACACACTATATTGAAAGTTAGAAGTATTATATGTATAAAGACTTTTAATCGAGTAGAAAGAGGTCATGTGGCCAGTCAAATTAACCGAGCCCATGTTGAGAGACTTAATGTTTACTGATAATTTTCAGATATAATTATTGTATTAAAAGTTATAGTATGAAAACTATAACAAGCACAAGATGGTTACGTGGTCAATCCCTGGGACTCAGCACATAGTGAGAGAGTTAAACACAAACTAATACGGCCATGTTGCAACAATGATAAAAATATAACCCCACAAAAAGAATATGGAATCTTAATGTCAACACTGTTGCAACTTACAAAATTTACAATAATCACTAGAAAACATTAAATATATAACAACAGTAAAACAAAATTACTGTTTTATGTACTCCACACCTTTTTGTAAGAATTACTTACATGCAATTTACATGTGATAAATAACATTAGCAAAAGAATATGGAAACGTAACTACTAAATAATGAAAATAAATAGCACCTTGATAGAAATAATAGGGTTTTTTTGCAGGTTTTTTGGTTTCTGTTCTCTTATTTTCAGGAAAACACTGAAAATCACAAACATCTTTTGCTATGGCTTTAATTTGTTCATGTACTTCCAAGCTTCTAGCATACTTTTCTGCAAAAATAACAAAAATAATTGTTCATCAGTTCTTAAAAAAAAGTGTGTCAGGGCTATATAATATACAATTAAACTTTTTAGGAGATAAAAGGTATTTAAACATGTATAGTAATACAGTTTGTTTTAAATAGAGAATTACAAAGAATACAATTAACACTAATGGAAGGTTTGAAAACTTTAATGGACTACAACTGTTTGCTGAAAAAAAAGGAGACAATGTTTCGGTTTCTATACTGAGGCCTTCTCGAAGTGCAAATAGTAGTTCTCTGATAGCACACAATGGTCAAGATTCAAATGTTTTCAAATTCATTTAAATCAATAATAATAATAATAAAAGTTGGAACACAATTGTTAATAATCACACAAATCCATTGTGGGAGGTGATTAGCTACAAGTCACTTCAAATGATACATGTAAAACAAGTTCTTAACTATCATTTTTTTTTTGTACTTACCTACCACATCTTCATGTCCAGTAGCATTTATATCATCTGTTTCGTCATCATCAGCAAAGGGATCTACAAAACTTCCTCTCTAAAATCAGAAATAAGACCAAAAAGTATAATAAAAAAGTTGAAAAAAAAAGAAATTAAATTCCACTCTCATAGAAATACATTTATCACGGACAACAGAAACTTAACATTTTCTTAAATCAAAAATGTATTTCTAATAATACTTACCTCCTCTCACACTACAGCTATTACTTGACTGCTAAGGTTTCTTTATGTTTGCCCATCTAAGCATTGGTCTGATCTTTTCTCACTTCCTACAGTCTTTTATTCCTCACTTAATTGGCCTTGGCAATATATCTGTCTCGTGACACTATCCACCTACATCAATGCACCCTCTATCTTGGTACTGTATATAAGTACCTCCTTCAGACAATATTGTCACCTTTTTGAGACTTACCCAATCTGCAGTCTTTAACACCAGCTCTTAGTGGGGAGGAAGGGTGGGAGAGTGTGAAAATTACGTTTTTGATATAAGAAAATGTTAACTTCCAAAACATACAGTGCCTTGCAAAAGTCTTCACTCCTGTGCTGCTAATAAACTTAAGGCATTTTCTTGTGAAAGATATAACTCAAATGACCAAAAATATTTATTATATTAATCTCAGACCAGTTTCTAAAGAATACAAAAAACAAAAGGTGCATTGTTACCCAATTTAGTGATATAACACAAAAAAAATCTTAAAAACACATGTTGCAAAGTCTTCACCCTCTCTTTGAAAAGATTAGCACCCTAGTGACGGAACCAACTGCACTACATCCAGAACAAATAAGCTCTTCACCCGGAACCTAAATCATGAGTGTGGTATTTGACATGATCCATCACCACAATTGGCTAGGCCCCAACCAGGTAGCTGAGGTCCCACTGCTCGAGGTTGGAATTATAGGGCCATGGTCCCCTAAATCCCACATTGGTGCCTAACATAACAAACAATCGGGATCTGATTAGTCATAGAGGTGATAAATAGCAGTCAGATGAATCAGTAAAAAGGATTTATCCCCTTCCCTGGTTGCCATTGTTTGATGTAAGAAATACCTGTCTGAGTATAGCTAGAATGATAAAGTGTCCTGTGCACATGCAGTGCAAACAACTCTGACCGGCAAGGTCCACAGGGCAGCAGCAACAAAAAATAAACCTTAAGGGGAACATGATGCTAAGGGCTCAAATGGATGTTGAAAAAGAGCATGTAAGATCACATCTATATCTCAGTTGTTTGGGATGAGGAGGCCGGAAAGCACTGGGACTCAAAGAATTACCATGTCTTTGAGTATCTATAGGTAGCCGATAGGGCACCTGATATAGGGTGATTTTTAGAAGATGCAAAACCCTTGCCAAAGAACCAGGTCAAAACCGAGCTATGGTTAGTACATCTGGACAAAGTGCATTCCACCTCCTCTCAATACACAGTGGGGGTGAGGTACCAGAGACCAAAATGCCGGTACTTGAGTGTTCCAATGAGTGGCAAATGCATTGATTATCAGAGTCCTGAACCAAGAGCAAATTCAATGGAAAACTTCTTGATGAAGCATCCATTCTGTTGGGAGAATCCGGCTGGTCAAGAAAGCTGATCCACCACTGAATTCATCATCCCTGGAACATAGCCATTTAGTAGGATGATATGATGGGAGTGGGCCCAGTATAGAAGATCCAAGGGAAATATAAGAAACCACTGTAGAATTGTCGAAGATTGAAGCAGAACAACTTTGCCCCTCAATAATTCCAGAGCTTGAGACATCGCCTTTTGAACAGCAAGAAGTTCTAAAACATTGATATGCAGGGAAGCCTCTTCATCCATACCTAGGCCCTGGAATTTTTGACCTTTACGATATGCACCTCATCCCTGGAGAAAGGCATCTGTGAAACAATGGAGGTCTGGACAAGATGGTGGCAGAGGAACACCTGTTGTAGTACTGTTCTGATCTAACCACCACTCGAGATCAAAGATATCACTTCTAAATAAGGAAACTGGGGAATTAAGTGGATCACTGTTTGTGACCCACTGGTCATGTAGAAACCATTGAAGAGATCTCAAGTATACTTGTTCCAAAGGAATGAGGAATTCAAGTGATGCCCATATCCCCAAAAGATAAAGAACCATGGGAGAAGGAGACATGAGTAACAGTCACACTGTTTGTACCATAGCATGGAGCTGGCCGAGACCCAGTGAGATACGTGTCGAAAAAAAAAACAGCCAGATGGATGATCTGTTGTGTTGGAATGAGATGAGATGTCATGGCTCTGATAAGAAATTCTGCCTTGGTTGTTTCAGAAAATAGTAGCTGGGTGTGACTTACCACCAACAGACAAGATGGTGCCAGCAGTAGCCAGATGTCCATGGAATAGTGTGAGCCCAGGCTCAAGGAATGGAGATGATGAGAAAAGGTTCGTAAGATTTGGCAGAACACACATGGAGTTGATGCTAGTCCAAAGGGTAAAGCCCTGAACTGCAGCACCAGATCCTTATGCACAAAATGCAGATAGTGGTGGGATAAATCTGCTATAGTAACATACAGATAGAAATTGGCAACATAGAACTTGGTCATTGACAGTCCTGACAAAAAGTGCCAACACAGAGTAAGGAATGACTCCATCATGAAATTTAGAGGGTCTATGAATTGATTTAGATGAGAAAAATCGATGACTGGATGCTAATATCCCATTTTCTTGGGCACAACAACCAGACGGGAATAAAACCCAAGAAGAACTGGAATGATTCTCTCCACTTGTCCAACGTTGGTATCACTGACCAACAAATCTCTAATAACCATGGAATGAAGTTTCAAAATATAAGGATCTGCAGGAGGTGGAAACATTACAGGATAGGGGTTAACGATGGTGGAGATATGAATTGAATGACTAATCCTGACACAAGGACCTTTAATACCCATGGACCTGTGGTAAAGCTTTTACACATGTTCAGAAATTCTCTGAGCCAAGCCCCCACAGACCCTGAAGGCAAACAGTAGTCACTGTCACTGATGGTGGCATTCCAACCTAGCAGAGGGACCTTGTGGATATGGGTGAAATTTATTCTGGATACCCATGGACTGAGGGCCTGATACCAAGGGTTGGGACATTCCAATGGGGGCAGAACTATGACCCCCTGTAAAGGACGAGGAAAGTCGAGAAGCCAATGATGACAGGGATGAATGCAGACAGATGACATCAATCCTCAAATCCAAAGACTATGGGACACCCACAAAAATCAAGGGTTGGAGTTTTCTCCTGGAGGGTGGCAGCAGATAGAAAAACGTCCTCCAACAACATCTGTATCCTATCAAATAAATCCCAACCAAGACACTAGAAAAAGTGCAGAAGCTGACAAATGAATCAAGGAGGATGCTAGCAATGATCCCAACTTGCCATCAAAGTGATATGGCGATCGCTAAGATGATTCTTAAAAAAAGATGTGAGGATGATATTTATATATATATCTCAGCACTGTAGGTAGGGTCAGATGAATCCTAGAAAACTGATCTATTCAGACTCTGTTCTGGAGCCCCACATTTCCAGGATCGAGTCTATTCCTTAAGTCTGAGTACGCTTCCACCTGGCAGTGGTAAGTGAAAGCATATTGTTCTGACAAACGTGGCAGACAAGGCATAGTTGTCCCTAATGTAACTGAACAGTAAACCTCCCTGCATGAACTACATTATCAGGGGATGGAGGGAGAACTACGTACTCACCCTCGTACCTTTACACCATCAAGGAAGGTGCAGACCTAAAACCAACTAGGAAAAGACCCAAAACATCACTACTTCAAGTACCAATGGAAGAAAAGGAGCCAGAGGTGGCTGATCCAAATTGGCTTTATGAGAAGCTGACAGAGTAAAGGAAGGTGCCAGAGGAAGTAAACCTAAATTTTCTCCAGAATGTCCAGGATCGCCCACAAGTGTAGCATCAGGATACCAAGATGAAGGGTACAATGACATAGGTGGAGAGAGTCAAGGGCAATTAAGTGGAGCAAGCAAGAAAAAATCAGACCAATGCTTAGATGGGCAAAGACAGAGAAACCCTAGCAGTCAAGTAATAGCTGTAGTGTGAGAGGAGGTATGTTTTGGAATAAGTAATATCTTGTTAACATCTGTTTATTCATACATTATTCCTACCCTGTTAATTCTTCTTTCTTCTGCTGGTGATTCTGTCACATTCCCTGTATTATGAGATGCATAAGAGGAGGAAGCTTTAGAGATGCCTAACTGAGCCAGTAGTTGTAAAGTTTCTTCTTCTACTAACTCTTGTTTGTGTAAAATGTTCTCTCTTTCAGCCAAGGTCTTAGAATAATGATAAGAAAATATATAAAGCTAGAATGATAAACTGTGGTTTAATGGAAATTTAAGTATGAAAGTTATTTATACAACAATTTAGTTAGTTCCACATTTTTTTTATATACAAATATACATTGAAAATACAACATTTCTAAACTTATAAAGCTCAAAATTACATAACTTTAATACTTCCAATGTACTTATCATCTAAAATTTAAAGAAACATGCTAAAACATCTTATTAAATTTTTCCTAATTTAAAAAATAGTTCATATAAGACATACCTGCAATGCTAACTCTATAAAGCAAGATTCTGGGGTATCTTTTTCTTCTGTCAATTGAGCCACCATTTCAGATTTTTCTCGACTTAAAATTGTGTTCACCTGCTTTGGACAAGCTGTCACAAGTTTCTGAAAACAGGTGATGGCAGCATCTAATATGAAAAATCACAAATACAGAATAAACGTAATAAAAAGGGGGAATTTATTTACTTTTGCTATGACTTTTATAATTACCATTTAGTTGAATCTTTAAAAAAAATAGCTATAGTATACAATTTGTAAACTAGCACTACATTACATTTCATTTTAGTAATTTATTTAAAGGCCTCAAATAAAGGTTGGTTGTCATTATAATAATTATTAACATTTTATTTTCCAACAACTTTTTCTTTTAGATACTTGTAATCATGATTCATACTGAATTGCTCAGATCTATTTCAATCACTTTAAAAGGTCTTTCTAAGCACTCTCATAATCTTTGTCAAGCACTTTTGAAAGCTAAAATCTACATCATATCAATCACATTCCACTGAAATTTTATAAAATTCCTACATATTTGTTCAACATGTGAATGTAGAGTAAAAAGAAAAGAAAAGATTATTTATTGCACTGAACTCTGCAAAATGCATTAAAGTTAGATATATCAATATATTCTGCTATTACAATATTTTCAAGTACTTTTGCAAAAAAAAACCCCTTTTCAAGGACTTTCAAGGATGTGTATGCACCCTGTGTAATAGTTCAATGAAATATATATAAAACTTTTATCTCACCATCATCAATGTGGAAAGGTTTTTCAATAACTCCACTCCAATGAGTGACAGGAACAGCAAACACAGACTCTTTATCTCTTACCATAAGCGAAAGATTGATTTCATCACCAACTTTCTTGGTGGTTTTATTGGCAAAGTCCACACTGTAAGATAATCAATTAATGGATGCATTTTAGTGATCAAAATATTACTATAGTTTTATTTTATACAATGTTCTTGTAAGCAAATCTCTACATTAAATATAGCCAAATTGCTTAGGTTGATGTCCTTGTGAATCTTACTTATTGAAGTACAGTAAAATAAAGATGTACTTTCATACCTGATAAATAAATTACATTATAGGTTATACATACCTTTTTAAATTATCTTTACATACAGCTTCATAACAAATTGGACACTTGCGCCAGGTTTTATCAGAAAGAGACAGGTAGTGAAGTATGCAAGACCAGCAATATATGTGACCACAGCGAGTTATCTTGGCAGCAGTGGGAGGATACAGGCAGATAGGACAACAAGGAGCTTCAAAGCTCGGAACCCTCTGGTAAAAACAGTCGATTTATAAGCAACACCAGATTTCACAGCACAATAAATTATCATCTTAAAAACTTGGTTACAAAACTATATACACAATAAAAAGATTTAGGTCAAACACAAAGTAGAAACAGTGAAATCCTTATTTAAAAACACACAGAGTTAACCCAATGATCACTGGCTACTAACTTTCTGCGTAGCCAATGCAAGTCTTGCTATATTTCA
>NW_013665941.1:150865-152418 GCF_000517525.1 Limulus polyphemus | reverse complement strand
TGTTTTAATTATAATATAAAGCAATAACAACAGAATGTGGGTCTTACTACAATGTAAAGAAATTCTTTGATACTGTTTAAGCATAGTATTCTTGATGAAAATTTGTAGAATGGACCGCAACTTCTTGTTGTAGAGACACAAGTGTAGAGGATGACGTTCTGCCTTCTGTCTTTAGGTCAGTGTGTGTGTGTGTGTGTGTGTGTGTAGTATTCTGGTGGATTGTGGAAAGCATATTATGAATGGTTGGTTAACCCAGTTTCTGCTTGGAGGAGATATTTTCTGTAGATTCAACCAATGGTAGCTACAGGTTACTCACCTTTATGTTTATGTTATACCAATTAGAATAGCATAAAATCTCAGCTAATAATCCATATTTTTATAGTATGCAAGTTTTACATTGTTAATTCTACAAGGAAATATTTTTAAAAAATCGGGAATTTCCACTTGTGTGACCCACGTGACACATTTTGTCTTAGTATGTCATCATCCCTATTTTATCCATCACCCCTCGAAAATTTACAAAATTAAACTTAAAATACTCTCTATAAAATTGTTATTGCTCAAACAAACCATCATTTTTATAGTCTTAAATTTTTTTTGGTTACAGAGCTATTGAATACAAAATCAGACCCCTCCTGTCACATCCTCTCTTTCTCAATTCATTTATAGTTCTCTCTTACATTTCATTATATATTACCAATAACCAATAAAAAGTCAAGGTTTTCATCTATCAAATGACGTATTGTATAATGTTGAGCTCTGAAGAGAATATTGTCAATTTCATTCATAGTACAAGATACGTTCCCGTGGGAAAGTTAACAACTAGCTTAGATGAATCTGTAACAGCTCTAGTGGCATAGTTAAAAAGCCAGGAAAATTTTGAGAGGTAAGTGAATTTGTTTATGCTTTGCATGTTATTAGTGTATATTCTTTAGTGCATTATTTAATTAAATAAAAATTATTAAGTGCATTACTGTATAATTATAATTACTGTATAATAGTATAAAAAATTAGGGTTAATTCTCTTCGAAAACCCGAGACCAAGAAAAAAGAAGATTGGGTAAGTAAAGTTTATTTCTTGGTTTTCATATTTATTCTTTACTTATTATTATAAAAGTAACTAAAATCTAAAAATATGGATCTTTTTAAGTTACTTAAGACTAGATTAGGTAAAATAAGTAATAATAATAATATAATTAAAATGGTTCATGAGGCACGCATATGAGCAGCTCATGGGTAATGTAATTCGATAGTGTAATGTGAGCTGCACGATCCCTGAATGGTTTACAACTTATAATGGCACAGATAGTAGTTAGACACTGTTCAAATGACATTAAAAAAGGCAATAAAACAATAAAATTTAATTACAAATAGATGTATACTATTACAAACTTAGATCGACTTAGGATAAAAGAATATACACTGAGTGGTCACAAGTAAATAGACACCTAATTTTTCGTCATTTAACTGATTTATGCTAATTAATTTGTGTTCACAGAGCACTGTATAAATGAAAATGGTCCGCACACTAATTATCTTGTGCTATAACATGC
>NW_013665941.1:133082-150407 GCF_000517525.1 Limulus polyphemus | reverse complement strand
GGTCTGGAGAATGCCTCGCCAAGAGTTTTGGCTCAACAGATTGCAGCCAACTGTAAAGCATGGTGGTTTCAGCGTGATGGTTTGGGGAGCTGTTTGGGTTAGTGGGAGATCGAGCTTAGTGGAGTGCGTTGGCAACATAAATTTTGCGAGATACGGTATACGAGATTGGGTATAGAAAATAACATATAAACTATAAAGTTTTACTGAGAATACGTTTGAAAAGCATTTAGGAGGTTCTAGGGATTACACAAAGGAAATTTGAGATTTTTGAGATGAGGAAAGGTATTTTAATTTTAACATGAAAATTACTTGTCATACGGACTATTCAAATACTCAATATGTTAATGGACAAATCTTTATTTTATTAAAATTTTATTTTGTGAAGATATACACACTATACTGAAAGTTAGAAGTATTAAATCTATAAAGACTTTAATTGAGTACAAAGAGGTCATGTGGTTAGTCAAATTGACCGAGCCAGTGTTGAGAGAGTTAACCATGTAATGGCTTGGTCAATTTGACTGACCTTGTAACCACCACATAGCAAAAAAAAATTAAATAAATATAAATTACCTTTTTTTTCTACAATAATTGTACATTATAACAGACAATGCACACCATTTGCCAAAATTCATTATATTGCCAATTCATTTTGAACAAATTCCCTATATTACTAATAAATTATGTATGAAGTTTTGATTATGCAAATGTATGCTAACAGAACATCCTACATGTAATTATTTTTGTTACTTCAATATTTCTGTATATTTACAAAAATATGTTTAAAAACTGATATATTAGAATTTAAATGTTAAAAACATTTTTTAAAACATTTAAATGGAACCTAGCACCTCTAGTTTATGACAATGCTTGACCTAAAGTGTTGTACCTATAACTATACAGTTACGTAAAGGCTTTATAACCAATAAAATGGAACAAATAATCATAAATCATTTTATTTATCAGGCCAAAGTAGAGACTTAGTATTTTTGATATTTTTCAAGAAGCCTAAGTTTAAAAGTCAATTAACATAAGATTACAATAACATCAATCTGTTTTCTAAAATAGAACATTTGACAATTAATTTCGCTTTTAACAAAGTTTGAACACCAACATAGAAAGCATAAGAATAAAACTAGAATATCTATTCAGAAAATATCGTACTACAGTGTTAACAAGTAACAACAATGTTCAACTTCAAACTAGCTGCATTAATATTTCATTTTTACTTATCAAGGAAAAATCAGTTACATAACAAGTATACTAAGTAAGAGCTACAGGTGTCCTAAACAATACTAACTTTGATGAAAACAAATCTAAAGTCTGGACACAATGGCTGTGTCTAGAAAAAAGGCAAAGCATGAAAATTTACCATGGCAATATGTACCCGACATTCATATTGTTATATCAGCTTTAAAATAAGCAGTTATTGGCTCAGGACTTAACTGGATTGCTTTAGACTCTAGTTGTGTTGATTTTAGAAAATGTTAAAAAGGCTTTTATAGTAATTTATACTACAATAAAATAAAAACATTGACATCTAATGCTCCTTTTTGATACCGTAAACATATCTAGTTGTTTGGTTAAATCCTGATGAAAAAAATTGAATAGGTGCAGTTCTGTATTTCTTAATGTTTTATAAGTAACATAATTAATCTCTAAAGAGAAATTGATAAGTGTGTGTTTGGCCTCTCAGACCTTTTTTCCTATACCAGTTATTATATATATAATGATGGAGTGATCCAGATCCCTTAAACCCCTTCTCCTAAATCCAAGCTTGCTTACACAACATTAAAGACTAGTTATACAGCCATAAATTAGAAATGTAACACAGTGTTAGAAAAACAATAACAGTAACTTTACACTTTATCTAACACTAAATAGCCAGAGTTGGCAGTAGGTGATGCCAGCCAGTTACCTTCTCTCCGGTAAGCATTTCAAAATTAGTGATAGTGGCAGATAGTCTGAGCAAGGGGAGCAAGTTTAGTGGCAATGGAATTCTTACCCAAGACCTTCAAATCACAGGTTACTTTAGGACTATATGGTCAACATTGATTGATCCAAAATACTATATTATTACAGTGGAAGTCTCTTCTTTGATATAAAAAACCACTAAAAATTTTGTTACAGTGTTACATACAATATTTGTAAAAACAAAATATTACTATAGCTAGTGTGGATAAGTTAAACATTGTTACTTGTTAAACAATAATACTAAATTATCTGAAAAAATTTTCTATATATATTCTTACTCATTTCCTAATGGTTTTCAAATTTGTCATGGTAATTAACTACCAAAATTATTATTGATAAATATAATTTTTATGTTTGACTTTAAATTTAGGCTAGAAGGATATCCTAAAATACTAGGTTTTTACTTCTGCTAAATGTGCATTTGTATAATAAATAAAATGAGTTATGATTATTCTTTTCCTTGGTTGTTTACAAAGCATTTGAGTAACTGCTTAGTTATAAGTACAACACTTAAGGCTTCAACACTGTCCTAAACATACGAAAATGTAAAATAATACTAAATTATCTGGAAAAGTGTGCACATTATTGTTGCAACAGGTGACTGGTAATTAAGTAAATCTTTTGTCATTTCTAATGTCAAACAGTGCAGTTGTGATGAGTGTATAATACATTTTCATGTACAAAGTTTAGGATTAAAAAAAGTAACTTAATTCTAATAAATAGTGTCTAAAGTCTTATGGCAGAGTTTCTTCTTAATTTTCACATTTTTTCATTAACATGGGCGATGATAATTAATAACTGAATAAAAGTATCTTAATAAAAAAAAAGCATGTTTTTAATAAAGCAGGATGATTAGTGATATTTGCTAAATGATTAATCAATGGAGTCCTTAATTGATGAAAAAAAAAAATCTGGGGAAAGAGATAGATAGGAGGGTAGGAATACCTTTATTTGTTGGTCCAATCCAGACTGAAGGCATTCATTGCCAGAGCCAATGGATAAGGAACTGGAGATCAGAACAGAGGGAGTGTGGCCTTGATGAGGGTGGCAAACTTGACCAGCAGAGGAGCACCCCACTGGGAGCATGCCCACCGAAAGACCTGGGGATCATTCCATGGGGAGAATCTTGTTGGGATGAGATAACTGATTCATAACAAGAATGACAGCACCCAGGACATGACAAGCCAACAGGAGAATGTGCAATGAGTAGACCCAGAAAAAGAGAACCAACATTGGAAAACAAAGTTAACAAGAACGAATGCACCACAGTTGATAGTTGGAAGAGACAACGGTCGAACAGTCAAAATGGATCATGATCAACCTGTTTCGTACTAAATGGGAGGTTCCAAAAAAAGTGATTTGGAACCTTGACCTGACCAAAGACCAGCAACCTTGTGAGATGTATGTGGTAAAAGATATAACATGGGACAGGAAAGTGGAAGAAAAATAAAATATCAGCCATGGTGATGTCCCTGTAGAGCCACTAGACAAAAACAACTATAGAGGATTAAAATATAATCCAAGGGATCCTGAACAAGAGTCCAAATATCATGAAATAGCCACTGAAGTTCCTGCAAGAGAGCATGCCCAAAGGAAGAAAGGCTACCAGGGAAGCCTTCTCTAACTAAACAAGCTAACCCACATATGTAGCTTTCCCAAAAGAAAATCAGGTGAGTGTGAGATGCCTGAAGAGATAGAGCAAAGGCAGCCAGTCATCCATGTGATGAAGAAAACCACAGACAGCATGAACATAGAAGATAACCACCCAACTGAAACAAAGTGAGTCAAAGACAGACCCAACAATAAGGTGTGGAATGAAAAGACCCGATGCCCCAGAAGACAAGAATGAAGGTAAAACTGGGATGCAGGGGAAAACAGATATGTGAAGAGAAGCATCTGAGATCTCCACCTTGGTCAACCAAACACCTGGAGTAAAAACTCATCAAAGGGTGAAAAAAACAAAAAACAAATTCCATAGCAGAATGAGGAAGGCCAATGAAACTGTCTAGGTTGGAGAATAATTACAGAATGTCAACTCTGTTGTAATAATGCATTACAAACAACTGGGAATAGAACCTCAGAAATGGGTAATTGACTAATGAAATAGCATCTCAACTGAGAACCCCACCAATTCTGAAAGAGGCTGGTGAGAAAAAAAGGGATCCCAAGGAGAAGGCATGGAAAAGGTCTGTAAGGAATGGAGGATGGGAAAGGGAGAGTCATATCCACACATGAAGCACTCACGTATCTATGGTAAATGCGGGGAGGACATGTGGCTCGCCCCAAAACCTGGAAAGAAGGCACTGGGAAAGGAGTGTATGACACAGAAATGGGCCCTAATAAGGTTGGAAATGTCAAAAAACAAAAAAGAAAACTGATGAGAAGGTACACTTAGGACTCCAACAAGGTAGGAAGTCTCCTAAACACTGACAGTTACAAAATATGGCACCAAACAAAGGGCAAGGAAAAACTGAAGGAAGGAAAAGCACAAGAGTAAACAGTGCACACCACCAAGAACAACCCACCAACAGAAGAGCCAAGTATATAGGTACAAAGGGAGAGGAAGAAAGGGAGGGTATGGGTCTACCCTGAAAACCCCACAGAAGTCAGGTGGATAGACTTGGTGAAAAGAGGTGTGTAGGAAAAGGTAACAAAGAAAGTGAGGAAGGGGTCTACACAAATGTGAAAACTAGGCCTGGGAAAAGTACTTTACAATTTCAAGATGTGATCACCATGCCTGAAAGAATGACTCAAAGACTGAGAGTCCGGGAAAAAATGCAAAGCCCAGAATGTGACTGGATTATGAACTAAACAGCATGGACCCTGAAGTCTGTACAGGAAAGGCAAACTGATAAAAGGTATAATACCTGGGAAATTACGTCAAGGAATGGTTGACGAAAAACATGGAGAACATTTATAGGCATAGCTCTTGACTGCATGGAAAAGAAAAGAGGTGGTAAAAGGCTATCCAAAATATCATTATACATATGAGACACATCAAGGAGTGCAACATCTGTCCCTGGTGCAAGAGCCATATCAGGCTGTATGCTAAAATCTATTTTGCAGGAAAAGAAGGCCAAAACCATTGAAATAATAGACCCAGAATCCACAGAAATGACTGTTGTGGTATGGTGGCAAGTGTTACAGAAGAAGCAGTAGTTGTAACACTATTTTGAGAAGTCAATTAAAAGAAACTTAACTGGATAAAACAAATTCAATCCACAAATAATCATGGAATAATGCAGAATGTAAAAACAATTAAGTCACTTGTTGAACAAATTAGACTAAAAATAAAAGAAAATTAAGTAAAAATGTTGGAAATTAAAATGTGTCTGCACTTGAGCATGCCAAATCAAGAAATGAAGATTGGGTTCTACAGTATAGAGGGAGTCAGCTGTGCTATGAAGGTGTGTCACACTCCTATTGGTGGAGGGTTATTGCACGCTATAACACAACTGGAGCACAAGGCTAATGGCAAGCAAAAATTTGTGCACATAGAGGGCAGTAGATGTCGAAAAAACCTATTATATGAGTGGACGAAAGTTATCGTGTCAGAAATTAAAGCTACCTATGTACACACAAAACATACACTTGTATAATTAATTTTTAAAAACAAGAGCAGAAAAACATACTTACCACTTCTTCCACCAAAGACCAGTCAACTAAAATATCAGGATCCACTGAATGGACAGCATAATTTCCATTTTCATGCACAACAAACTGGTAACTGGAACATTTAATTTCTTTTTAGCTGGTGCTTGACACCTTATGGAATTAATCTCTTTGAAAATTTACAGTTGTCACTATTATATATACAAAACATTAAATTTACAGTCTGTACAATTAAAAAGAAAGAAAACACTTAAAATTGTGAGATTGTAACCTTATATAATGTAGCAACATAAAAAAAATATTTTTCCTGCTCAATGAATATCTGTGTGTGACTTGTCATGTCTGTACTGTTACTATAGGTTAATGATTACTTCTTTACTTTATAATAACTTTAGGTTTGTGTATGAAAGTAATTTTGTACTTTTAGATGTCCATATAACATTTTCAATGATATATTTAACTAAACAGATAAAATATTATAGAAAAATCTGCTGTAACTATTGACTAATAAGCTTCAACAATAAATTGGAAAATTTCCTTCTTTACTTTTTAACTAAACCTGCCTTTCTTCTTGTAATTACAGCTGCAGAGCTTTATTTCTGTAGTATATAAATTAATTGAAGTGTTTTCTTCAACACATTCAATACCAGTGCTCCAAAGTATTGGGGCCCTCATCTATCGACTTGAAAACAAAACCAAACAAACCATGTGTCTTGATTTCATATTTATGAAAAAACATTTCATTATCTAATAAAAAAAGTCATAATATTTGTTAATTTTAGTTAATTTTTTTAAATTAAATTGACTGACTATTAAACTGAATGTGCATTTTTGGGAGTGTTTATTTCAGCATTACAGTGTTACAAGGGAAAGTGGTTTGGTTTTGTAAATTATCAAAAAAATTGTGTTAGATGATTTAAGGACAGCCTCTTGTAACAATTTTTATCATGTACTGTTTCAATCTTAGGCCCACACCAGGAAATGACAGTCATACTGCTAAAAACTAGTCAATAAAACTTATTAGTATCTAAGGTATGTAATATCTTGTAATAAAGTAATTTAAATTCTATATAATAATCGAAACAGTAACTCTTTAAAAGTGATATTTTTAAAGGCTATCTGAAAAATTAATAATGAAGAAATCAATATTGGGCTTAAAATGAGATTTTAAAAAGTTGTTTCAGTGAAATAATTAGTAGAAAATGGCTTCAGGATGAAACAAAAATGCCAGGGATGAAATGTCCTGAAATCCACTTTCAATATTGAATGGACTCAAAATTGCAAGGTGAAATGAAACTATAACTCTGAATGTAGTAAGTTTGCTCATGAAAGTTTGCATGGTTTTAGTATATAAATAAACATTGCTATAAAAGAAAGAATCTGACTTTGTTATGTGATATTTGTCCTAAAACTCTGATTGTGAATATCAGAAAATTTGCCTACCCCAAAAGAACAGAAAGGTAGTTTCCAGGTTATGAATAAAAATACTTTTATTAAACATACAGTTTTGATATTGCATTGGTATAATCTCTAGAACATTTTAAATAAATATCAAAATCTTATGAAAAAATATACATATAACAATAAGTTTAAAAATAAACATTAAAAAATTCTTAAAAGAACTCCCAACATGACCCGTTTGCATTTGTGCACCAGGTGCTCTTTAAGTCTAACACTAAATGCTCTTCATAAAAAGACTTCTATAGTTTAAAAAATGTATTTTAGAACACAATAAACTATTCCAAATCTATTAACAATTTCTCATGATTCTACTTCACTTTTTTTTTAGTATTTCATTTCAAAAAATTAACTTCCTACTTATAACAATATCCTGAACTTATATATAAACTAAATTGTTATCAGATAACAAACCAAGAAATTTCGGAAGAGGCAAGCCAGGTTTTCCCACATACTTAGAAATATTTGTTGATTTCGCAGCCTAGCAATGAGGTAGAAGCTCGAGGCATGGCTAGGGTGACCAGATTTTCAAATCATAAAACTTGGATACACTCAAATTTTCAGATGTTAAATCCGTGCCTAATTCCCCATCTCAAGGCAAATTATAAACAACCAATTATACAAGTCATAAATATTATCAGGTAAAACGGATATTTTTACTTACATTATTGCTGCTACGACACCTCTCTTACAAGTGAATTTTTGATACCAATTACTTGTTCACCAGGAGTTCATAAAATTTTGAGCAACTGAGAGTCATTTTCATCCTTGAGTTACTTGAAAATTGAACAAGAGATGAGAACGGCACTTATGTGCACTCAAAACTGGCTCTGTTTGGTAGGTGAAAAACATGTACTCAGTGATGTATGCAATAGTATCATGTCTGTTGCAGCCTGCCTTATAGCCCACTTCAAATAAAATTCACATACAAGTACATACAGACAGATATCCATAGATACACCAAGGAAGCATCAACAGTAATGATTATTAAAAAAAAGGCAGAGAATCATACCTAACCTTCAGAAGAGTGGGTTGCCAACAGCAAGCAAATGATTTTTAAGTCTTGCCTTCTATAATGTATTAACTCTATCACTACAGGTTCTGTCCCAGGGACCAACCTCATAACCTTTTTTTCTTATTAGAGTTTTCAAAATATAACTTTTAATAGAGGAAGCATATCTTCATGAAATTTTGCAGATTATCAGTAAACATTAAAAGGCTTTAGTACACAAAATATCAGAACGTATTATTAAGTTTTAAGATTTTTAAGTAATGATTTGCTCATGCCTTTTTCTCTTCAAATGTTGACTGTCCAACATGCAATGTAAGTTTGATTTTAAGATTAAAAATACTTTTATGCAGCAGAAAATTCTCAAATTTCCGATGCAAAATCTTTTTAACCTCCTAATAACCTGAAGTTAATTATCAAACATTTTTTTAGAAAATCTTTATATTTTGTGTCATTTTCAGTATTTTATCTTTGTATGGGTTTTGTCGATTTGACTGACCTCGTTAACTAACATAAAAAATTTAGAAATAGATATAAATTACACTTTTTTCATTCCAGAATGACTACAAATTATAACATGAAACCACAAATGTTTAGTCTAAATAGCTTAAAATCTTATAACATTATACATCTATCATTATTATTATTTTTAATTCATTGACCTTTCAAACGTGACTGACTAACATTACAGAAGTTGCAATGATGAGGTGCAAGTGCAGTCATGTTACAGTATCTGAGAGTATAAAACTGGCCTATACAAACTGGCCTATCTTCAGTTTGTTCTAGTGAACCAGTATCTTGTAAAATACAATCACATTTCGGTTATACTATATTATATATGCATATATTATATTACTATTTACAAATAAGTTCTTAAATTGTTATTTTTCTTAAAACACAGAACAGTAAATAAAGAAATATAGAAAACAATGATTTTTTCTTATTACAAACTTTGTACTCATTTGCCAGCTTGCCATAATTTGCTAAGCCTTGTCAAATTTTGCAAGTGGAGGATGTAAAACAAGATTTTTTTAGTTTTTTTTTATATATGCATTTTGAAATAACCAAATACTATAAGTTTAATAAATTACTCTATTAATGTTGCAGAATTCCACTGTAATTTATCAGGCTTACTAACTAAACTGTATCTGATTTTTAAAAAATATTGTTTTTCGGACAACATTTTTACTTATCACTTCCTTCAGCAATTCCAGACAAAGAAATAATCTTGGGAACTTCCCACCTTCTAGGGCTATACTAAACTTCTTAAATATTGATAGTTTTATAGTACATTAAGAGTGATTGTTCAAGGCTTACATTCCTGCCAGTATCAATAAACTTGACTTTACATTCTTGAGTACAGAAGAAAATTCCTATGAGAATTTAGAATGCCAGGAATTTAGTAGCCTGAGTGTCTATATCTTAAATCAATAAATGCCACCACGTTCATAAACATACCAAAAATTGTAATTTCAACCCTTTCACATTATATGAACTTTTTTTGTGTCAGAGTGTATAATGTATACTTTACTATACATCTTCTTTACCAAAACTAATTTTTCAACTCAAAAATAAAATCTTGTGTTTAATAAATGACATAACATACTTTGCTTGTAAGAACTGTTCTTTGTTGTATCTAGGTAAAGATGATTGCCGTTGTGCCCCTCCTTTGGGCCACAAGTTTCCACCAAGTCCGCTTTCTCGTGGAGTGAAAGTAAAATTCAAAAGATGATTTAAATTTATCTTCTTTGAACCAGGATTCTGTGCAGAACCTATTTCAGCACCAATACTTTCTACTACCTGTGGAACAATACAAGATGATTTTTATAACAAAGTTTCAAATGGTCATTTTGTTATATATCTATAGCTTAAATAAAAATGGATAAAAATACCTTACTTAAATTTGCATTATATTTCAATAACCAAGCTTTGAAAAATTAAAAAAAAAAGTTTTTGTACAGCTCTACAGCCAGATAATCTTCAATTACAACATGCAATATCTAACTGTATTTACAATCTTAAAGGTCAGTCTAAGCTAAAGTTGTTTTAGAGAATGCATCTAATATTATCAGACATCAGTAAGTCTTTATGTAAATCACACTTTCACAGACTGCATGGAAACTGTGAAACTGGCCCAATACCACACTATTTTTAACCTTATAGATCTTGGTTGGATGGATCTAACCTAACTGTACAAAGGTCTAAAATTAACAAAGCATGCTATGTTTTGCTATGTTGTATTTATTGTTCAAAACCTCTTTGAGTAGCCAAATTACATTACCATAGACCAGTTTTTTGGAGGTGATTGGTTGGATGGATCTAACCTAACTGTACAAAGGTCTAAAATTAACAAAGCAACCTATGCTAAAACATATAATGTGCTTACAATAAACAAAACACTTTACCCTACTTTAAGCTATCAAGTTTTTTTGTTTATAGTGATTCCAATTACTTCTGAACTGCATTCCCTATTATAACAAGATAAATATATTTTTAGAAGCTTTGGTTTATAGTATTTTAGAAATTTTCTTTTATGGTTTCACTTGTCACCTTTAGAAAATGTTTTCCAGTTGAAATGTAGCTTTAACCCGTTACGTGCATACTTTTTTGTTTGTATATTCAGGTCTATATACATGTTTACTTAGATCAAGTATATTTCTAAAACCATTTGAAGTAGCCCAAGATACATATGGAAACAACTGTTCAGTACAACCTGAAGATTCAAATTATTTGCATATCTGATGACATCACACTTCCAATATGGCCACCATATTTGAGAAATTTGTAGTTTAATTTTTTTCTTTTGATCTGACATAAAGAAATCCCCTGATTTCATAGAAGAAGTTGAGAGTTATTTACCTTTTGCTATGTTGTATTTATTGTTCAAAACCTCTTTGAGTAGCCAAATTACATAACCATAGGCCAGTTTTTCAGAGGTGATTTGTGAATACAGATAATGAAATAAAAAACAATTACACACAATCAGTTTCCCCTTCCTCATGAACACAGGAACATCACTTTTCTTTTGAGAGATAAGACAGCAGGTTTCAAAGCTGCTGGCATGTCACAGCAGTTTACATTCACTGTAACACACAGTCCCATGTTCTGATTAAACAGTTCGTAAACCAGGGGCACCCTAGTGAAATAACTGTCTACATACAGTTCATGCCCTTTACCGACGTATGGTTCCATCATATTCTGACCAAGCCTATAGATTACTGACACATCATCACCATTCTCATTTTTACCTGCATAGAGTGACCATTCAAGCACTTATCCATTTCCTAACTCAGATAAAACAAAAGCTTTGAATCCCCCATTTATAGTTTTTTGGGCTATCTGTTTTAAAACATTTCTCTCTCCGAATGCAATTGTCATGTCATCCAATCTCAATTCCATTCTTGGACCAAACAGTTGTGCAAATTATCATATCAATCAGTAGACACACCTTGAATAACCTATAATGACAAGATGCACCTCTGGCAACATGATCACATTATTATTTGAAAAGTGCAGGAAGCTCAAGATGAATTCAAATCTATCCTTAGTAAGAACACAGAAACCAGGAGTGTCAGTTAGCCAAAATGTGTCCCAGTAGTCTTCTGTTTTGGGTTTACTGACTAAGCCTATTGCAAGGTGCAAAGCACAGAATGCTTTCTTCTAATGACAGTTCACAAGTATCCATTTACAAAATCATGAATGTGGTTTCAAATCATCACCTTTCCTTTGTAAAAACTGCTTCTGTTTCAATGTGATCAAATACAGTATCATCCAGGAATAACTGCAAAAAATTGATAGGGTCTGCATCATTTAGATTATGGTTGCTCCTGTACTTTATATTTCAATCATCAAAGTTGGAAATCCAAGGTTGAAAATGTTCACCCACCACCAACCTCCACCCATCCTTATTTCCACCACCAAGTCCACACCTAGCTTGACTCCCATGAATAAGTCGACCATACCACGTGTAGGTTGTTGCGCGTTACCAGACCTAGTCCTGGGACGACTTGGGTATAGTCAAACACCCAAGCGTACTAACACTGGCAAATATATATTGTTTTTACATCATGCACCATGTAAATGAGACCTCCCTTGAAAGTTGGCCCTTTTTGAAATGGGAACCTCATAATCACTGTCAGTGTCACCATTATCACTTGCCTCCACAGGCCCTGCTTCAGTATTACAGCTATAACTATCCACATCAGTACCACTCATATCTTGCTAAAAATCATCAGGTAATTCAGGTTCAGAGTCAGAATCATCATCAGCTTGCACAAGTTCAACTGTCTCTTTAAATGTGATAATATTGTAGGGATTTGATGCCATTTTGGGTATGTTTTCTCATAAAAATTAAACAACTGTCACCTGCAAACATTACTGATTTTTTATACGTGGGAAATTCAAACAGCATCATGTGGTTGCCACATGGCAGTGTATGCACCTAAAGGGTTAACTTTTAGTACTAACACAATTTACAATTGGTATTCCAGTTAATCTTGTTGGTTTGGATTTTCATGCTATTTTAAATGTTTATTTAGTTGCCATAAAGAATTAAGCATGTGAAAGAAAATTGTTTTTCGTTTTATTTCCACATTAAAGCAAAACACTACCACGGTTTACAAAGGTAAACTTTAAGCTCATGCACTGCTGTGCATTTATAAACAAAGAAAGATTAATTTAATTAACAATGACTTGTTGCAACAAAGCTGTGTACATTTTTCCAGACTTTTATTTAATTATGTACTGTTTTAAATGTTCATAAGCCTGTTTACAACAATGAATAAAATAAAAAACTTGGAGATTTTGTAACCTAGTTTTTAATAATAATATCAATTTATTTTGTGATACAAATAATTTTGAAAGTTATAACTTTATTTTACAAAGTTTGAAAACCATCAGGGAATGAATAAGAATAAAACTAGAAAGTCTGTTTGTAATATAGCATTGTTGTCTTAACAGTAGTGTTTAACTTTTTCATGCTAGCAGGTGTAATAAAGATTTTATTTTTAAGAATACGGTATGATATCCATTACATTTCATAACTAAATTTTCATTGTTTTTATCATGAAAGAAGATAAGATTTTCACTTTAAAAATCTATAGGCCTAAATAAAAATTAAGCTTAAAATAAGGCCAATTTATTCTGTATTATAAAAGTTTAAATTGTTATGGCTATACCAACAGAAAATGTACAATAAGAAAACCTAGAGTCAAATAAGATACTATTACAGTGCTCCAGATAATCTTAGCCATAAGTATGGCACTGATCAGTTTTGCCACTATCAGTATTTGCCAAAGTTGGTCAGTAATTCAGTAATACAAACAATAATATATATACTGGTTTTGTTACAAATAAATCATTTATAAGAGTTTGAACATGTCAATATTATCTTATGTGTATTTAGCCTCAAGAAAGTACTACAAAAATACCTAATTTACACATTTATATATTTATTTCAACTTTTTTTTAATTCTCTGTTTGCATGGTTGTAGTTTCATTGTATAGGTTGCTGGAGTGTTGTGTTCAGTCCTGGGCTCCTTACCTTGGGAAAGACACTGAATTCTTGGAGGGGGGTCGGAAGGGTTGCTAAAATGGTGCCTGGTATAGAGAGGTTGAAATCTCTCAAATTGTTTTCCCTTGAAGGGGGAAGAGGTGGAGGGGATCTGATTGAGGTGTTAAAGATTATGAAGAGAACTGATAGTATTGATGTATCATATTTTCATACTTAACTGTGAGAGTGGTGGGTCTGGGGAACACAGATATCCCAGAGACTTAGACAAATTAATTTTTCAGCATCTAAAAAAATATTCCGGGCTTATAATATACTGAGAGATCCACATATGGAAGTGTTGACATACATACATACATACATATATATATACACACACACAGCTCACTCACCTGACTCCTTTCACCATTATAATACAATCCATTGTTTTTGTTGATGTTGAAATTACCACGTGGACGTGGTCTCTTATCATTTGTAGTGCGACTTTTTTGTGGGGCAGGCTTTTTAATAGGTTCATAGCGAAATCCAGAACTTTCTTTTTGTTTTGTAGAACGAGGAAATTTTGACGTAGTATCTGGAAAAAAAATTAATCCATCACATTATATATACTTCTAACTCATACCTGTACTTTAACAATAATGCCCTATGTAAATTTTTGGTAATTACATTTTCATTATGCTAGGACTACAAAATTTTGTATTTAAGCAAACAAGAATTCCATAGTTATTAGCCCAGGGCTGGTGCAGTAGTTTTACTTATATGAAATGTGTGCTCATGTGTAAAATCTAATCTATATTTGTTAAAATTTATGAAAATGCCACCTGCTATTCTTTTTTTCAAAACATTAAATATCTAGTCTATGATATTTTTGCAAAATTGTTAGCCCGTTTATTGACAACAGACTAAACCCTAATAAGCCTGACATACAAACATGTGACTCAATTACTAAATTGTAAATTAAAATACCCAGTTATTTAGTTTTATATTTATAATACTTGCTTGTCTACATGATTATTCTTTGCTGGGATTATAGTAGTTATTTTTCAATGTCAAGTTTACTGATACAAGATGAAATGCTATGTTTAACTTTAAGCAAAATGACTAACTGGTTCCAATCGGTACTCCATAATTTTTTTCATAGGTATAATATCAAAAGGGTCAAGTGTGCTCTGATTGTCAGAATACCATGTGGTTGTTTTAATTTCATCATATTTGCAGACTGGATGATCTGTTCAGAGATTAATTATTATATACTTTAAGTTACAATAAGATTTTCTCAAAACATCAGAAATACCAGACTATCAGTATCACATATGTGTATAGCTAACCTGCCCATTGATTTTTACATCTACATTTTATATGCTCTACTAAATTGTATTATTTTTTGGTTTTGTAATACTGTGAAACAACTAACCTAAACCTCCTATGCTGGCCAAACGTCATGAGATATTGTTGGGTTTATGGCCAAAAATATCATTAACAGTGAGGGTACCCAACTGATAAAGCAATGCATTCTAGTCTTTGTATGTAAAAACATAAGAAATGTATATTTAAATATACTGATGGCCAGCTTGATTTCTAGTTTTGCTTGGTCAGAAGTTATCATTATGTAGTACTAGTAGTACTAATAATGATACATCCTAAGTTGTACTATTCACTATTGTACTTTTATTTGTAAGACTTAATATGTAACATTAACACTGTTCTAACGATAATATTAATAATAACTAATAAGTGTGTTCACTATTACAACTTAGTCTATTACTATTAGTAATTGATATATATTAATGAATGTTAAGCTGCATCACAATTTCATATACAAATTACAATTACAATCTACATTTTACAAATTTATTTGTAAATTGTAGTAGTACTACCTTGTTTTACTTTCGAATCAGACCCGTTGGATTTTGAAGATGCACTGCGGCCAGCTCCTTTTTTTTCCATAGTTGGTTCTTCTAACATCCACAAAACTTTCAAATGATTCGTGGGTGTATTCAAGTTCAAAAATAAGAGCAAAACAAGCTCCGCTCGGAGAATTTTTGTTGCACTCTTGTTTCTTCATGGCATAAAATCTAACAATACATGCTTAGTTATACAACAAACTATTACTCGATACACTGTTTAAATTTTGAATCAAGAAAATTAAAATAAGAAATAAAACTATACTGGGGATATCCAAATCCCCAAATCCGCCCAAGGGGACGAAATAAACACACCTGCGTTACTCAACAATTGAATAGTCGTGGCGCAAAATGGCGACGAAGGAAGGATATAAATTTTAACAAATAATTTTAAAAAGCGACATCTATTCTACACATTTACAAAAAATAGGCGTTCGTTAAAATAAGGAATTTAATACAATTTCTAAAAGTACATATACGCCGCAGCCAATGGGGCATTTGCCCTACCAATACTGTTAGCATCATTCAGTGACAAAAATATTTGAAAGAAGATTAGAAAAACTGCCTTCAAATTCGATGACGAGGAACCTACTTTGAGACTAATAATGGCTGGAGACGGCAGTTTTTCTAATCTTCTTTCAAATATTTTTGTCACTGAATGATGCTATTCAAATTCGATGACGAGGGACCTACTTTGAGACTAATAATGGCTGGAGACGGCTTGAATGGGTAATGAAGAAAAACTTTAATGTAAGTTTAACATAACAGCAAATGTACAACGTTTCGACAAGGTTTTGTCATGATCAGGTACAAGTTTATATTTATTATTATAGTATGTTATAGTTTTTCTTCATTACCCATTCAAGCTGTCTCCAACCATTATTAGTCTCAAAGTGGGTTCCTCGTCATCGAATTTAAATACTTACCTCTGCTGACACTATAGCTAGAATCCCATATTGAGAAGGTGGACGGGCCAGTGGAGGCATGAACCATACAGAAAGCATCTGTAAAGAACAGGAGTGTACCAAGATAAAAATGGTACAAGAGTACCAATATATGATGCCAGATTCAGGTTCAGTGGCCCTGAAAGCCTACACCTAGACCTTCATCGCGCTTGAGTAACCTTTAGAGGAAGGTTAGTCACCATGGCACTACCTTGGAATGGGAGGATACACGAATAAATAAAGAACCCCCTTGTCTCCCCGAGCCATCCCAAGTTCGTCTGCCAAGATTTGTCCTATTAGCTTCAGAACTGTGGGAGGAGTTAGATGGACATGCATACATAAAAAGTTACAAGCTGAATTAACTAATATGATATATATATATATATTTAAGGGGGGAAATAAACTTGAACATAAACATCAACATATCAGATAACTAGCCAGTAAATATATAAATGTTATGTTAGTACACAAAAAAAGAGGACACAATTTAAACAAACTCAAAAAATTAACTAAAAACTTGGAATAACTATGGCAGCCCCGTATGCAGAATGTTTGAAAGGGGGTTCTAATTTGTGAGATCAAAACCAACACATATTGTATTAAGCCCAATCAACACGCACAGGAAATTTTTAAAAGATATGTGCTATGAGATTAAATCTGGAAGCAATTTTGACTGAAATATAGCTTCAACAATTGCATGGCTGTTTCCCTAAAATCCACAAACATCCAATGAAACTTCAACAAATCATCATTCTGTTGTAACATTACATGGGGAGCTAGACTTTGCAACAAAGAACTATTGGGTACAATGGGACCAGTTGAAGCTTGAAGATGGTATTCTTCGACCTGGCAAACGGTTATACCGAGAAAGTTACGGAAAGCTGTGCTGCATCAATCCCATGATAGTTTAACAGG